>NW_006293313.1:118197-118875 GCF_000327345.1 Myotis davidii | reverse complement strand
GGCCAGATCCCCGGGGCTCTCTGACACCCGCATTGACGCCTGCCCCTGAGGGAGTAGGGAGCTGGCTGCTGTGTGAACATGAATGCCTGGTGCTGCTTCAGGCTCCTCGAGGGGGCGGGCACACAGTCCTGGGTGCGACGGGTGGGGCTGCGAGGGCCGCATAGAATTAGAAGGACTGGGGTCTGGTGTCCAGTGCGTTTGGGAAGCCGCGCAGGGAGAGGAGCCATGGAGGGGAGCGATGGAGGCTGCATGGGCAGGCTGGGCAGGCGGTAGAGCTGGAGGCTCGTGAGAAGAAGGCAGGAGAAGGAGCTTGTTTGGGGCGGGGAGGGTAGAGATGGGAACTTTTTAAATTTGTCTGGAGACAAATTTAAAAAATACAGATTTTTAAAGCATGGCTCACTAATCAAGAGGAACGAAGGCACATATTTGTACGATATCCAAATGGGTGCCTGATAGACAGGTGGGTAAGACTGACATATAGGAGAGAAATCAAACAAAACTTTTTTTTTAAAATATATTTTTTATTCATTAAGATATTACATATGTGTCCCTGTCCCCACATCACCCTCCACCACCACCCCCACCCCCCCGTTGTCCGTGTCCATTGGTTAGGCCTCTATGCCTGCATGTAAGTCCTTTGGTTGCTCTTTCCCCTTTACCCTCCCCTCCCCCACCCTC
>NW_006293313.1:95333-117092 GCF_000327345.1 Myotis davidii | reverse complement strand
CAAAGCTGCCTTCGAGTTCCAACCAAAGCCAGACAGTCCCACTTCTCCCGTTTGAGTCTGGGTCCCCAGAGATTCACCCGGATCTGGAGCTCAGAGTCTGAAGCTCCCTCCCGATTGAAAACAACAACCGCGCCCTCCGCGCCGCCAGCCCGCTCCGTGCGCACTCGCACCTTTGAATTTCACTTCAGCACTACGCCTCCTCTGAGTCTGGGTATGATATTCTCTTTACTCCTACTTGTAGAATTTCCACTCGGCCAGCCCTCCTGTGGTTCTGGATGGTGTCCGTTCCATGTTTCAGGCGTAATTTGAATTGGTTGTTGGAAGCAGCAATCTCCGGCTTTAACCTATGCCGCCATCTTGGTTCTCCTCTCCAAACAGAACTTTTAAAGATTGTTTTTTTCTTTTCATGTTTCTCGTGTTAATGATTCACTCCTTAATCTACCTGAGATTGTTTGATGTCATGTGTAATCATACATGAATTTTTTTTTAGTTTAATTCTGGATCACTGGATTCTCCCAGGATAGTACATATCTATTCCTCTTCCACTTCCCTCTGTTGTAGTTACCATACCAATATAACATTTGCATGTTGCTTAATTATTTGTTGATAAGATATTCACAGCCTTGCCCACATGTTCTGGGTTGGGAGGGGAGGTTGCTGTGTGCAAGGTGCTCGGAGAGTGTGCCTTCGTTCCTCTGGATGAGTGAGCCAGGCTTTAAAAATCTATTTTTAAATGCGGTCACAAATCCTGAAGAGGAAATAATTTTCTGCAACAACTTCTCCCCATTCTTTGAACTTCTCCACATACCAATTATAAGCAATACAGAAATAAATAATAAATATTCTTGGCCTTCTGACAGCTTACAGTTTTCCAGGGGACTCAAGCACTTAGATGTTGCGTTTTAGTTTTCTTTTTCAGACTGAGATGAACTTGACACAAGGGATGGAAAAAGATTCATTCTGGCATAGAAAGAGAATATTAAAATTGGAATCAAAATTTACCTAAATTAAAATTTTTCCATTTTCATCTTTATCATGTGTACTGTATGTTAGTTCAGTATCATAATCTATAAGTAAGTGTACCGATATTGGTGGTATATGATCACATTGTTTTACTGCCAGGGCACAGGGTCATGCAAGTTTAGAGAGCATTGACCTAACATTACCTAAGGAAAAGCATGTCCTGCTGAGTGTTACCATGGCCGGACATGTGAAGTGCTGTAGGAACACAAATCAGCCATTGCAAGGGAGGGGCTGCAGGCAGAGAAGAGGGGTGATGGGGTGGTCAGGGGACTTGGGCCTGAGATGAGGAGCACTGGCCCAGTAATGAGAAGGGATTCATGAAAAGCAGACGATACATGTAGCAAGGTGGTTGTTTTTTATCACTGAAATTTTCAGTCAGGTAACAAACTTTTTTTTGTGATTATTTTATTGTATCGAGTAAGATTAATAATGATGATTGGGGGCAGCAGTGTAATTGTTAGCTTGCAAGATTGCCTTTTCTGAGCTGTGCACATTGTGTTCGCTGTTCTGAGTGTGCCATCCACTGGGAGAGGCTTGAGTTCAGACTGGACGAGGACTCTGCTCTCTGATGACCCAGTAGCCTCTGTAGACAGTGGGGCCTCAGAAATAACGTCATTTTTAGATTCTTAATTGGGATCCAGTAAACAATTGCTGGTCAGCCTCACACGGGGCACCACTTCGCCGGGGCGGACCGGCAGACCCTGAACGACGGATGAATGATTACTCTAACACACGTTTCTGTGAAAGAGAGGGCTAGGGAACTACTTGGCTATCGCCGCCAAGTAGCCCTGTTCGCCTGCCTCCTTTGGCTTTTATTGTCGTAACAGCTTGATCTAAAATTAACCTCAAGCTACAATCAGCAGGGTAAGTATCCTTGAGAAAGTATATGCTTCTACACGGTCGGGTGTAAAAGACTAAACAGAGATTCTAGCAAAACACCCCAGGGATGGGACTTGTTTGGAAAAGTCAGGCTCCCCTCAGAGACCTTTCAGAGAATCCTCCTTACAGACATTCCGACCAAGTTTTGTGCTTCCCCACAGTCTTCTATAATAATAACAGCATAATATGCTAATTAGACCAGACAACTTTGAAGATGAAGCTGGGACTGCGAGAGAAGCCCGGGTCCCGGGTATCAGAGGGAAGCCGGAGCCGGCAGCCGGGGGAGGAAGGCCTGCTCTTGCACGAATTTGGTGCATGAGGCCTCTAGTTGGTTGATAAAAATCTGTTAAGAGGGTAGATCTCATGTTAAGTGTTCTTATAATAAAAAATATTTAACCTCATAGGTCTTTTCTGTTTGCTGTAATGGCTGCGGTAATAAAAATATAGAAACCTGTGTTTATTGCTTCAGAACTATTCTTTTTTTTTCAAATATTTGAAAAAGCCATCTTTTTTGAGATGGCTTATACTTTGCCATTGTGATTAAGAAGGACGAGCTGTCCGATCTGCCCTCCCAGTGTCTGGGGAGGCCAGCCCAGCAGGCCCTGGCGGCCTTAGCGAACAGTCTGAAAACCAGGATGGGAGGTCACTGGCAACACTGCCATTTTGGGGCTAATTTAAACCCATTGCAGTGGGACAGAGTTGATTTTGAATATGATTGTAATTAATCTTCTTTTGTCAACTTCAGCTTGCCAACTCCGTAACTCCTTGGGATGTCTTGCTGAGCTTAATTGCAGCTGCCACGCATGATCTGGATCATCCAGGTGTTAATCAACCTTTCCTTATTAAAACTAACCATTACTTGGCAACTTTATACAAGGTTAGTGCCGTTTTATCATCAACATTTAATATTCCTGCATTCCTGAAAATGTTTCATGTTTTTAAGAAGTGAAAGTGGTTAACAAATGTTAGGATTTTAACCAGATTAATATTACTCCCAAATAATTCTTTATGTTCAGAAAGAGATTTATTACCATTAAATAACTCAGATATGCTTTTTTTTTTCTCTGTAGAATACCTCAGTCCTGGAAAACCACCACTGGAGATCTGCGGTGGGGTTATTGAGAGAATCGGGTTTATTCTCACATATGCCGTTAGAGAGCAGGTAGGCTGGATTCAGGCAAATTTAATTTGCTGTGAACTGTGAAAATTAACCTGGCAAAACAATTTTATAAGGTTTAAAATTACATTATTATGTTCAAGTGTTCCATAATTTTCAGGTTTGGGGGGGTTGTTAAATTTAATGGGTAAATTATTTTATTTTACAAATTTATATAAAAATTTTAGTAATTTAAACCTGTTCTACAGTACAGTTAATAGGATATTTTTAGTGAATTATTATGAAAGATCATCCCATGGATTTGAGTACTACATAAAACTCACTCCAAATGCACAATGGCTCAATCACAGTTTACTGCTTATTTATATAAATAGTATAACATATTTCCATTTTGTGCTAATTTAAACAAAACCTTAAGTTCTAGAAATAAATAGAAAGTAAACATTCTGTATAATAAATAGATTTATTAAAAATAAAGCTTCAAAACTGATAAGAAGTAAAAATTCTGCAGCTATAGGTCACTTCTGGAGCTATAGGATAAAATAAGGAAAGAACAGAAAATACTAATTTTTTAGACTAGATCATTTAATGTTAAGCAGGCCATTTGAAAGCCTAATAAAGAGCATTAATGTGAATGAGCCCAACATGACAGAGGTTGCTAACAAACTCTCATGTCATTGTCCATAAGCAAAGGTTTAATAGTGACTGCCTCACAGAGAAGATGCCTTAGGAAAACCTTGTCGATGGTTATGTAAACTAAGTAATTCTAGCAAAAAGGAGAGGCATGAAACCGGGTATTAAAATTTAAGTTACTATCACAGTTCTTTCCTTTTTCCCTTTCATGATTTAAAAACTTGAGTGTTTTGTGTAATGACCATAAGAAAAAAGCTGGACTTTATTTTTTATTTTTTTAAACTCTTTATTCATGGATACCATTTGGAGTTATGACAGTACTTCCGGTAAGTAAAATTGTTTCTTGCTGAGTACAAATATAAAAATTGCTTAACCATATAGTCTTTGTATATAGAAAGTATCTTTTCCTTGACTAAGGTAGATTAGAATGTGTGCTTTGTTATGCCTTTTAATCATGTTTTGCATTTGATAATGAACCCCCTGTTAAATTCTCAGATTTAATACAAGTAAAAACTGAAACTGAGGAACTCTACACAACAGCATTCTTTGGATGTTTTTTTTTTCCGTATTTCAATATTGTAAGCCTTTTAATGTATTGACAGCTCTGATCATTATACAAAGATAATGTTTGCTATGGCCCATTGAAATAAAAGGCAGGTTTTTATTTTATTTTATTTTTAAAGAGAGGAAGGAAGGAGGGAGGGAGGGAGGGAGGGAGGGAGGGAGGAAGGAAGGAAGGAAGGAAGGAAGGAAGGAAGGAAGGAAGGAAGGAAGGAAGGAAAGATGGAAAGATCTATGTGAAACACTGATAGGTTGCTCTGGCACATGCCCCAACTCGGGATGGACCCATAACCTTTTTGGTTTACAAGATGACGCTCCAACCAACTGAGCCACCCAGCCAGTCAAAAAGTAGGAATTTTTTTTTAAGTTTATTTCTCCTGTTATTTAATTTGAGACAGTTTTTTTTTAATATCATGGTTTTTTTGTTTGTTTTGTTGTTGTTATTCCTCATGAAAGATATTTTTTTCCATTGATTTTTAGATAGTGGAAGGGAGGGGGAGAGAGACAGACTGACATTGATGTGAGAAAGGCACATCGATTGGTTGCCTCCCATGTGAGCCCCAACCAGGGCCAGGTATCGAACCTGCAACCCAACGAGCCCTTTTCCAGGTAATCAAACCTAAGACCCTTCAGTACTCAGGCCAGTGCTCTAACCACTGACCCACACCTGCCAGGGCTAAAATATCACATATTTTTAATTTATATTAACATGTTACCTTTTACCTTCCAGAATATTTGGGTAGTCATTTAAATGATTGACACTTGAGTATACATATACGGCTATATACAGCTGCTGAACTATATATATAATTGAATCTAAACTTTCTCAAACATTTTGGTGGGATTTCATCAGGATTTAATTGGACATTTTAGTCAAAATATCTATAGGAGTCAGTTGTTGAATGGACTCTTTTCCCTCCTTTTGAAACTTCCGTCTGCTTTCCAGATCTCAGGCACCAGGAAAGAAACCCAGAGTTTTTTACCCTCAGCACATCCCAGCAAAGAATTTTCACAGAAAATATACCAATCTTACTGTTTTTTATAGGCAAATAATTCCACCTTGGCTGGAAAAATAAAAGGCACTCTTTTGAGGATGTTTGCATATTAATATTTTCTACAAACCCTTGGTTTTAGTTTTGATTATTTTAGTAGTTTTTTTATGCATTATTTAAAATTCATTTTTTTGTGATAGGTTAAAAGTTGTGTGGCAATTAGAATATATTAGGGCTCTATAAAGTTTTCTGAATATTAAGTTTAAGGAAGAAATTAGTAACTATTTAATTGAAAGTCTTGTATTTTCTTTTTATATTTTTCTAATTTCAGGAAACAAATGGAGACTCAGATAGGTGCTCTGATACTGGCCACAGACATCAGTCGCCAAAACGAGTATCTGTCGTTGTTCAGGTCCCATTTGGATAGAGGTGACTTATGCCTGGAAGATGCCAGACATAGGCATTTGGTTTTACAGGTAAAACGGGGCGTAGAGAGGTGTGCAGGAGGCAGCTGATCGATGTTTCTCTCTCATCGATGTTTCTAACTATCCCTCTCTCCCTTCTTCTCTGTGAAAAATCAATAAAATATATTTAAAAAAAAAAAACCGGGGCTTGGAAAGATTCTGTTTCTGGGGTAAATCATGTGACTATTAGACTAAAGATGAAATATTCTAGTGTTGTGTTCAGAGTGGGTACGTCTGAGAGATTGCTGTGGGTTTCCTTCCCGGAGGGAGAGCCTCCTCCCCCGGAGAGCACCGTCGATTGGCATTGTTCACACTCGGGATTCCTAACAAAAACAGGTTTTGCAAGAGCATTTTGTTTTAGTAAGTTCTCACTTATTAAAGTTTAAGAAAAAAATTGACAGGAATTGGGTAATTATTTGTAACTTTCTGGTTACTCCAGGCCATGTGCCTGGCTGTACAGTTAGGTTTGCAGTCTTGAAGCATTTCTGGAGAAATGGTTGGTAGACCTAATAGGGTCATAAAAGTAACATAAAAAATGAATTTTCTGTGGCAGTATTTCCTCCTTTTTTAAAGGTGTTGTTTTGCCACTATTAGAGTAGATTTAAACTTATTACCTTTGGAATTTTACTTTTTTCTTAAAACAACATTACTGTTTTGCTTGCTAGATGGCTTTGAAATGTGCTGATATTTGTAACCCGTGTCGGACCTGGGAATTAAGCAAGCAGTGGAGTGAAAAAGTAACAGAGGAATTCTTCCATCAAGGCAAGTTACAGTATCGAATGCTAATTAATCTACTCAGCTCATTTTCTTAGCATCATATGAATAAAATAACTCGGACATTTATAGGAGGCTAGTGGTAGATACTTGCTATTTTTAGTGACAATTTACAGTAGATGCACAGATAACCAATAACGAACAGACTGAGCATGTTCTGTAAATTAGCAGTTCTCTTCAAATCGTCAGGGTGCCTGCTTTTATGAATGACATCCATCAGGTTGGAAATTTTGCTGACCTCACCCCTCCTGGGCTGTGTGGAGGGAGTGGCCATATGAACATATAAGACGTTTTTGTGATTTAAACCCAGGAACCAAGGATCTTCATTTCATGCACCTTCCTTTTAGAAACCTAGGATTTAAATTAAAATGCTGGCAGAACCACATGTTGGGGTAGCACAACTGGTAGAAGTCTTCCCCCCCCCATTGGAGACCGGCTGTGCCATGTGTGAGTGACGCGGAGAACCACCTGGGAGGCTGTCCTCTCGGGAGTAAATACGTTGCCTTTTTCTAAGGAACGGACAGGCGAGCTGTGGGCTTCAGTGACAGGCGGGAGCTGTGCTCCACAGTAACAGTCTGTCTCTCGTTAATTCCTAGGAGACATCGAGAAGAAGTACCAGCTGGGTGTGAGTCCGTTTTGTGATCGTCAGACTGAATCTATTGCCAACATCCAGATTGGTAACTATACGTAGATACGGGCCAGTTAGAAAAGTGCCACTGATTATAACTTTGTCAAGAAAAAGAGACACTTGAAATATAGGATACTACGATTTTGCTCATTTAAACAATCCCAAATTTTACTCTTGTCTTCTTTTGCTCTTATAATTACTCTCATTTGATTATAGGTTGTAAAACATAATTTTTGCAGAACATGTAACAGCTCCTTTTTTGTGTGTTCTAAAGTGGAAATACGCTTTTGCCTCGTGGAAGCTTTTTGCATAATTCTGGGGCATGAAAAGGGGACCCCTGTGCTGAGTGTGATGTGAGAGCAGTTGGCACTGCCTCCTCCTCTTGGTTATCACGGCCGGGTGGTCACAGTACCTCCTCCACCTCTCGCACGGGCCTCTTGAGATCTTGCCTCGATTTGTCCCTTCAGTCTTTGCCCCAACAACTTGCCCTCATTCACCCAGAGCAGCCTAGGACCCTCCAGGGGCCCCCAAGTCCACGCTGCGCCTTCAGCCTCATGGGCTCCTTTTCCTTGTCCTGTCCCCCGGGCAGGCAGCGTCCCCTCCCGGACTCTCAGGGCCCTCCTGGCCTTGGTGATGTGCTCCTGAGCCAGCGCTGCAGCAGGGCTGAGGCACTGAGAGCCATGAGGGACCGCAGCTGGAGGAAGAAGCATTAGGAGGCTGCTGTGATGGGCGCTGTGCAGTGGGCGTGGGGGGTAACCCAGCAAGGTTTCGAGGAATGACTCATTTTGGTCGCTGGTATGCAGTAGGGCCTTTGAGAATTAGACTGAACATAGTGAAATGTGTACACAGATTTTAGAAAGATAAAGTTTCTAGAAAGTCAGCAGATAGCATAATACTGTGGCATAAGACTCTGAAAAGAGGACTGCGTTAGGCTCAGATTCAGAAATGTAATTCCTGTGTCACGGCAAAGGGTCCCGTGTGGAAGACAGTGGGTAGTACCTGACTTGCCTGCGGAGGGATGGTGGAGATGCGTCTGTGGGAAGGGGCTGTGGCACAGACGGGGTTGGGGGAGGCGGGAACGCGGCTCGGCCAGGAAAACTGAGGTTTTCAGAGGGTAAGACAGAAGGTAGATCTGCTCTGGCTCTCAATAGGTGGCATGCAGGCAGAGGGAACGGAGGCCAGGGGAACGGGTCGCCAGCTCACTCTAGCTACTTTGAATGGCTTTGCCTAATGGGAGAACTTGCAAATGAGGTTTCTAAAAGATGCAGTATTTAAAAGGGAAAAGGAGCCAGATGCCTTAAACCAGTGGTTCTCAACCTTCCTGATGCCGAGACCCTTCAATACAGTTCCTCATGTTGTGGTGACCCCAAATTTCATTGTTACAAATTGAACATAATTAAAGCATAGTGATTAATCACAAAAACAATATGTCATTATATATGTGTTTTCCGAGGGTCTTAGGCGACCCCTGTGAAAGGGTCGTTCGACCCCCAAAGGGATCGCGACCCACAGGTTGAGAACCACTGCCTTAAACTGTTCCGTAGGTCTTGTCAGTGTTGGAAAATTCTGGAATGGATTATCAGAGGGGCAGGGATAGGTAAATGATAGTAATAGTTCACCTCTCCTGACTCCACAACCGCCACAGGACAATGATGCTGGTATTCTCTTGTTCAGATAGTTTGTTTGCCCAGTTAATACAGTTAACAGGGGTTGGGCTTTCTGATGTCAGTCCCCAGGTAAAGGGGGCTTAGGAAGATTCTATTTCTGTGGTAAGTCATGTGACTGTTAGAACAGATTCTGTGCTAAGCAGTGATTACTGGGAGCCAGCACAGTCAGTACATAGAAGTCATGTTTCATTAATAGCGTTTCCTTGACCGAGAATATCACGTACTGGTAAGAGCAAGGCATTCAGCCAGGTATCCATAGGGCCTGTGCGGATGCTCGAGAGCGTGGCTAGTGCAGGTCGGCGGATTCACAGGCGGCTGAGCAGCTGGCGGAGTCCTGCCGTCCGTGTAGGTGCTGCATGGCTGTGTCCACGGCCCCAGCCTATTCATTTTTATCAGCTACTTAAGACCTAAAATACATTTAGGTTAACACAGAGCCAGAAGTGGTAGTTAATGTGTCTGATATTAGAGGCAACCGTTTGGAAGGAGGAGTCATGGGAAGCCCGTGATCATGAGGCTCTGGGTTTGGTGCCAAACTCCAGCTGCTTGTGCCTGAGCGTGGCCCCCGGAAGAGACGGCGCTGGGTGGCTGGCCCTGCCTGGCCCTGGAGTGAGGACGGCACCCAAAGCTGCCGTTTGGTGCTGTGGAGGCATCTTTTTGTGTTTGTCTCCTTCTCACAGAACGCAACTCCTTGAGGGCAGATCTGTGGCCTTATTCACTGCTCTACCCCGGCCGCCCAAGACAGTGCCGGCACTGAGTAGGCTCTCAGCTGCTGTGTGTGAGGGAAACAGAAGAAATGGAAGAAAGCCTTATTTCTGACCCGGCCGCTATTTCAGATCCCAGCACTTGTACACTTAAGGAAAGTCAGCCATCAGACCATACCTGACTTTCTAATTAACAGTAGTGGGTGCTGCCTGCTCTAGTGAGATTTGTTGGCTGAATGGAACCTGTGTTTTCTATGGTCAACATGGTCTTTTGCTGTAAAGACAAGGTTTTAGAGAAGAAAAATTAAAAGCTGGGTTACACAAGCAGTGATAGAATTTGGATGTACATTTTCCCTGTCCTTAACAGATCAAAAGTTAGGAAGATAGCCCTAACCAGTTTGGCTCAGTGGATAGAGCGTCGGCCTGCGGACTGAAGGGTCCCAGGTTCCATTCCAGTCAAGGGCAGGTACCTGGGTTGCGGGCACATCCCCAGGGGTGGGGTGTGTGCTGGAGGCAGCTGATCGATGTTTCTCTCTCATTGATGTTTCTAACTCTCTATCCCTCTCCCTTCCTCTCTGTAAAAAGTCAATAAAATATATATTTTTTTAAATGTTAGGAAGATAATGTTATTTGTTTCTCCTAATATATGTTATTTCATTGATGAGGCATTTTCTGGGAGGCTTCCCCTCCGCCTGCCCCCACCTCCCGGTGTAAGATACTCTATAGCATTAAATCAGACATAAAGTACACTGGAGGTGCAAACAGTCCTGAAATCACTCCTTTTCTGACTGTGAATTGAGGAGATCAGTATAGGAGTTCTTTATAAAGTAGGACCCTGGTACACTTTTGATGTCCACTTTAATAATTGCTTTAATCTCCTCTGTTCTTTTTAGACTCATAATTTTTGTCAGAAATTTGGGCTTGTGTGAATTCTGAATTAAATAAAAGGGCTTATAGTCCTAACCAGTTTGGCTCAGTGGCTAGAGCATCGGGCTGGGGACTGCAGGGTCTCAGGTTCAATTCCGGTCAAGGGCATGTACCTTGGTTGCAGGCTCCTCCCCAGAATGGGCCCTGGTCAGAGTGCATGCGGGAGGCAACCAGTCAATGTGTTTCTCTCACATCGATGTTTCTATCTTTCCCTCTCTCTTCCATTCTCTCTAAAAAATCAATGGGAAAATATCCTCGGGTAAGGATTAAAAAAATAAAAAATAAAATGGCTTATTGTAATCATGACAGGTGTGAAGATTACCATTCCTGCGGTGTAAAGCGGGTCACCCCAGCCCCCTGCAGTTCTAGCCCGTCCCTGCAGTGCTGGCGTAGCCCCCTCTTGGCCTCCAGCCGCCTCCTGCCGCCTCCTGGCAATGCCCTGCGTGGCGCTTCCCGTCCTCAGCCAGCATGGCCTCTGTTTGCTTCCATAAAAGGTCGCGGTTGTGCAGCTGAGAGGAGCCATCAGAACAATTTGATATATTTGTCAGTTCACCCTTAATTTGCTTAAGAAATAGATTCTTCAGAAAAGACTTGTAAATTTACATACAAAAAACCTTTTGAAAAATAAGGCTTAGGTAACATTGGAACAGGACTTGAGAGTAAACACTGTAGAGACATTTTAAAGATAAAGTTTCAGCCCAGCCAGCGTAGCTCAGTGATTGAGCATCGACCTATGACCCAGGAGGTCACAGTTTGATTCCAGTCAGGGCACATGCCCAGGTTGGCCGACTCCATCCCCATTGTGGGGCGTGCAGGAGACAGCTCATCAGTGATTCTCTCTCATCATTGACGTTCCTATCTCTCCCTCCTTTCCTCTCTGAAATCAATAAGAATATATTTAAAAAAAATAAAGTTTCAGAACATGCGTTGATACCTTTTTCTCTTTTTTCTTAAGGTTTTATGACATACCTAGTGGAGCCTTTATTCACGGAATGGGCCAGGTTTTCCAATACCAGGCTGTCCCAGACGATGCTCGGACACGTGGGGCTGAACAAAGCCAGTTGGAAGGGACTGCAGAGAGAACAGCCCAGCAGTGAGGACAGCGAAGCTGCACTCGAGGAGCTGAACTCATAGTATTACCTCAGGAAACCGGTTGTCATAACCCAGAACCGGGGACAGGCTGCCCCCTGGAGGTTAGAAGGTGGCATGGGGGCTGGAGGTGAGGGAACTGACTCGGCTGCAGGTTTCCGGGTGGATGGTGCCAGGATTTCCTCTGCCGGCCACTTGAACCCACTTTTGAATTATGAGGCCTGAACACAGCAATATGGATGCAGCCAGCTTGTGAAACCTGATCTGCAAAGCCTGCGGGCGTGACTCCAAAGGAGACGCAAAGGAAGTTCTGCCGAGTGCCAGGTGTTGCTCAAAGCATCTACTCTGCAAACATGAAACTTGAACTGAACCTTTCAGCAGAAATCTCTTGGAATCTAACCAGTCTCACGCAGCCTCGTGTGTCTGTTCCTCCCTCTAAGGTCTCCGAAAAACGGAAATGTGAAGTGCCCAGCTCTGCTGCCTCTGGCCAGACTTGATGTTTACAAATCCACTCTGAAATCCTGGTTCTACATCTGCCTTGGAGCGTAATTGCTAAGGAACCACTAAGATTTTAAAGATCAAACTTTCAACTGCAGCTCCTTCCCCCTGGTTTGCCTTTCTTCTCCTTTGGATGCCACCAAGCCTCCCGTTTGCCCTGGTTTTATTTGTGCACTGAAAACTGTGCACTACCACAGCGTGCGCCACGCTTTCCCGCCAGTGCTGTTTGGCAGTGCACCCTTTTTAACGCTTAGTTTTAATTTGGGGCGGGAGGGGCAGAGCACCGGTGTCCTAGCTGTATTATGATTCCGCAGTGGAGACATTGCATGTTGTTTTCACTCCTGTACACTTGACCTGCACATGCAAGAAAAGGTGGAATGTGTAAAACACCATAATCAGCTCAGGGTATTGCCAATCTGAAATAAAGTGGGATGGGGAAGTGTGTCCTTCAGAGCAAGGGTCCTAAAGCCCCTTTCGCTGCAGTGAGAGGTATGTTGTGTGTGGATGGGCGGATGTGTGTCTGTGTGCATGTTGTGCATGTGTGACTGTGCATGTGTTCTATTTATCCTTGTGGGAGAGGATTGGACATGGACGCTTTTATTTATATTAGAATGTGACGTGAGCAGCCACACCTGGGGGCGGGGGGAGGGAGCTGTAACAGATTGCTCCAGTTGCCTTAAACTATGCACAAAGCTAAGTGACCAAACTTCTTGTTGTGATTTGAAAAAAGTGCATTGTTTTCTTGTCTCCCCCCTCTCCCTTTTTTGATGAAACGTGACCCTTTGATGGGCCTTTTGATGTGAACAGATGTTTTCTAGGACAAAAACCTAAGGACTAATTTTAAACTTAAAACATTCCACTTTTGTAATTTGTTTTAAATTGTTTTATGTATAGTAAGCACAACTGTAATCTAGTTTTAAGAAAAACCAGTGCTTTCTTTTAGTTCAATTGTATTTCCCTTGTTACTGTAAAAGACTGTTTATCAATTATGTTTACAGTTTGTTGCAACAGCCATTTTCTTGGGAGAAAGCTTGAGTGTGAAGCCATTTGTAAAAGGCTTTGCCATACTCATTTTAATATGTGCCTGTTGCTGTTAACTTTTGATAAATAAAAAGCTACCTTTTCACATTTTATCTTTGATATTTACCTTATAATCAGTCCTTTGGAAATCATAATGCTAAATTTCTAGGAAACCAAAGCTGTAGCTTCTTGGCTGTAGCATTCACACATCAGCTGTGTGTTCAGGCAGAGCTGGGTGCAGGCACAGTCCTCTGGGGTGTCCTGCACCTCACCGCTGAGCAGGCTGAGGCCGCGGTTACCACGTCTGCTCAGAGGCCAGCTTTTGAGCCCAGACCTCTCGACCCCACACAGCCTTTTGTTCCCACAGTTGGAAATTGCATAAGACTCAGCACCTCTTGCAAGTACTGCAGTACTACTTACTTGTATTGGCCTTCTTATAGTAATAAGAAATGGCCACTTAATTTTACTTGATTGATATCAACATTAGAAGGGTTCCACTGGGCCTCTTCTGTACAAGTCCAGTTCCATAGAAGGGATGCAGTGCTGATTCTAAAATCCCATTGTCATTATTGGCATAGAAGAGTGACACCCAATAGAAATATAATGTGAGCCACTTAAGTGATTTTCTTTCTTTTTTTTAATATATTTTATTGATTTTTTACAGAGAGGAAGGGAGAGAGATAGAGAGTTAGAAACATCGATGAGAGAGAAACATCGATCAGCTGCCTCCTGCACACTCCCCACTGGGGATGTGCCCGCAACCTAGGTACATGCCCTTGACCGGAATCGAACCTGGGACCCTTCAGTCGGCAGGCCGACGCTCTATCCACTGAGCCAAACCGGTTCTGGCTATATGTAATTATTTCAATATGTAATTATCAAAAGCAATTGGAGATTTAAATTTTTTTTTTTTTGGTACAGTGTTTGAAATGTGGTATTTTACACTTACAGTGCATCTCAGTTCATAGTAGCCACATTTCAAATGCCCAATATCCACGTGGGGTAGTGGCTACCATATTGGACAGTGTGGGCACAGAAATCTGATGGTGGCAAAGCTGGATGTTTCTTAGAAAAGTCAACTGGCCAGTCATGAGATGGCATCACCTTGGTAAATTGGATAATCCAAGATTTTTTATTATTATTGATTTCAGAAAAGAAGGGAGGGAGAGACAGAGAAACATCAATGATGAGAGAGAATCACTGATCAGCTGCCTCCTGCACACCCCTGAGGATCGAGCCCACAACCCGGGCATGTGCCCTTGACCGGAATTGAGCCCAGGACCCTTCTGTTCACAGTCCAATGCTGTATCCGTTGGGCCAAACAGGCTAGGGCTGCATCCAAGATCTTTAAAGCTTCATATTCCTGGTGTGTCAGCACATGGAAAGTGGAACTATCTCATAGCAAACTCACATGGACAAAGCTCACAGTAACTGATGTGTTTAAAAAGTGTTAATATTTAAATTTACAATGGGATATGTAACTGTCAATCATTCTCTCTCTTTAGGCAGATCTTCTTGGGAAGCCAGATTGTGATCAGCCGGTTACTTGGTGAGCAATGATTCTGAGCAAGGGAAGCAAGTTGCCTCATGCATCCGTCTCCCTGTGGGGCCATCCCTGCTGATGCCGTGTTTATGGAACAGGGTTCCCTCTTCCTGTGGACGATGCTAGAGGTTCTCTGCCATTCGCTGCTTCACATCAGCTTCTGATGGGCACTTTCAGTAGATTTGTCAGTACCTTCAGCCTTGTCTCCTTTGAACTGGCCTGGGCTCCATCTGCCTGTGTCTGGTCAATTGCTTTTGCTCTGATCCACTGTTTCTTACTGATATTCAAAGGATTGTTTTATTTCCACTCTCAGGGGGAGACTTCTCAGTATTGCTCTCATTTCCTGCCTAACACATAATAAATTTTTTTGTTACGTTACCTATATGTGGGAATCACTGTCTATACTGCTTTTTAACATATGACCTATGTTCCTTGAGCATTAATTTTCTAGAAAAATTTCTAGAAAAATTTGAGAAAACAGTTCAATAATTTAGAAGATCACATTTGAAATAATTAGCTATATTATGGGATGGAATGCAAAATGTTAAAGATAAAACAGGAGACTTCAAAGAATTGTTGAGCATAATGTAGCCGCCCATTGGGGCTCCAGGCCCAATTCTCCATTTGTGGGGGCATCTGCTATGCTTGGAGGTAAAGGCCCTTGGAGAGAGAATTTTGGTCAGTATTTACACACTCTGTAAATGTGATGATTCATAATGATTCTCTGTATAAAAAAACTATTTTAAGTCCTTTGCAAACCTGGGAAATATATTTGTACCTAACATACAGGTTTAGAGGTGCTAATAGTTCTTTGAAGATTCCTGTAACAGTCTCTTTTTCCAAAATGCTTTCTTGTCTCTTAAAGCTTTCACTTTTCTTAAAACTTTAAAACTTTCACATCAGAGATTTACAGTGTTTTCATCTGCACTTTTTTAAATGTATGAATATTTTGTTTAAATCCCCTCCTAATCAGTACCTCTTTGCTTGGGAAAATATATGACTGATAGCTACTGTGCATTTAGTAATGTTTTTAAATAAATGTGCATCTTAAACACCATTGGATCAGCAGACAAAGCAAAAGTTTGTACTGATATGTGCAAGATGGAGTCTGAGCCACTCCTTGCTTGCTGTGGATCTGCAGACAGCCTGTCTTCTGGAAGGCCCCAGAGGTCCACGTGGAATGACAGGGGGTGAGCTGACTGGAGTGTCTGGGAAAGGGGGCGGGAGACAAGTTCTCCATTTTGTCTGGTGCTCAGCATAGGGCTCGCATAAATTGGGCCATTAGTAAGTGGTTGTTGGATAAATAACTTGGTGGTTTAATTGTGTTAACTTTTTAGCTATCAAGAGAAATTATACTGAAAACTAGTTTGTTTATGCTGAAGTTATGTGGTAAGCAATACCCAAGTTCCTGTTGTGTGCAGAGCACTGCGCTGGATGAAATAAAGGTATTAAAAGTTCCAGAACATGGTCTCTGTTATCAAAGTGTTTTGGGTGACAAACTGGTGTGTGAAGTGTTTGTTATTCAATATGGCAGGTTTCCACATTGTACAAATGAATGCAAGGTGTTAGTGTTTAGAATGAATGGTTCAGTTCATTAATTTTCTTCCATATTGTCTGCTTTGTTTCCAATGCTTTCTAATCATTTTCCATCTCATTTATTGAATTCTTCAGCTCCAGAATTTGGTTATTGTCTCGATCACTTTGGTAACGTACTTCTGTTCACTAATTTTATTCCTGAGTTCCTTAAACTGCCTTTCTGAGTTTTCTTGGATCTTCCTGGTTTTTGTCATGACTGCGATTTTGAATCCTCTGGCATTTAGATCACAGTCTTCCATGACTTTGAGTTTGATTGCTGAAGAATTGTCTTTTTCTTTGTTACTGTGTTACCTGGTTGTTCATGTGATTAATGTGTGGTGCATCTGAAGTAGTGAGCACCTTATTTCAGGATGATACTTAAAAGGTCTTTCGTTTCAGGAGATGGCTGTTTGTAGGGCAACTTTGTCTCTTACCTGTGCTACTTACACCCCTGCAGTGGTGGTGGTGGTGATGGGGTGTCCCTGCTGTGTCTGGGTCACCTATGGAGGATAACATGGCTTGGAGAGGGGGGCAGATTTGAGAACTGTGGCACTTTTCTCTGGTTCCCTGTGGTCAGAAGCCATGGATGCATCTCTGCTGCTGCTACTGGGCTCCGCCACAATCAAGGGAGGGAGCCAGGTTTTCGGGCACCAATGCTGCTTCTGCCTCTTATCCTCCCTGGGGGCTGGACCCCAACTCCTCCACCTCTACATTAGCTGGAGCTGCTGGCTTAGCCCCAGTGGCAGGGGAACCAAGTCTACAGGCACTGTCCCTGCCCTTCCCCCTATCCTGCCTCCCCTGTAAACTGATGTGTGGGTCTCGTGGGTGTGCTAGTGTGTGGAGCAAAGAAACCGTTGTTGTGTTACAGATGTCCAAACAGGTGCGGATTTCAGAGGAAATACAAAGGGGGTCTTCTCCACTGTGGTGCTGGCTGTATTTTTTTTTTAATCCTCACCCGAGGATATTTTCCCATTAATTTTTAGAGAGTGTAAGAGAGAGGGAAAGACAGAAATATCCATGAGAGAAACACATCGATTGGTTGCCTCCTGCAAGTGCCCCGACCAGGGCCTGGGCCAGGAGGAGCCTGCAGCCGAGGTATGTGCCTCTGACTGGAATCAAACCCAGACCCTTCAGTCCGCAGGCTGTCACTCGAGCCACTAAGCCAAACCGGCTAGGGCACTATGATTTCTTAAAAATCTTTATCTCAGGATGAGGATATGTTTTTATTGATTTTTTTTTTAAAAGAGAAACACCAGTGTGAGAAACACCAATCGGTTGCCTCTAGCCCCAACTGGAGATTGAACCTTCAATCTAGGTATGTGCACTGACTGGGAATTGAACCCACAACCTTTGGTGCACAGGACAACATTCCTACCAACCTAGCCACCTGGCCACAGCTGAGATTCTTCAGCATAAATTTTACGTTTATTGTTTTTTTAAAAAATACATTTTTATTGATTTCAGAGAGGAAGGGAGTGCGAGAGAAATATTGATGATGAGAATTATTGATCGGCTGCCTCCTGCTGGAGATTGAGCCCACAACCTGGGCATGTGCCCTAACCTGGGTTCAAACTCTGACCTCCTGGTTCATGTGTCAGTGCTCAACCACTGAGCGACACTGGTTGGGCTAAGTGTTTGTTCCTGAGCCATATCCTATAAAGAATCAGGAGGCTGCATGATATCCCAAGTTCTTTATTTTAGCTGAAATTTATATATCTAACTTTCTGAAGGAAGTGCCCTTAAAGGAATGTTTAAAGTTCCTAGTCAAACATTTGAATTTTCACCTAAGAATCATCACAAGACAGGGGGTTAGTTTTCCATTGTGGGGAACAGAGACACCCTCAGATTTCTTCAGGCTTCCTGGGGCTTTGTCCTAAGGACCCGTGTTCGTGGGAATGGAGACAAACCTGTGAGGGCTGCTGGGAGCCAGCCCTATGGTCTGGCCATTCTAAGGTGCAGCTGCTCATTCCTCCCACTCATCTGGCTTTTGTCTCTTCACCTTGCATTTCTGCTTAAAAAGGCAGCATAAAGTAGTTTTGAAAAGTTTTTATAGCTAGACAGACCTGGGTCTGGGTTTTTGTCATTTATTAGCTGGAGTTCCTTAGGCAAGTTACCTAATCTTTTAAGTGGCTTCCTAACCTGTAAAATTTGTTTAAGAGTAATGTATTGATACATAGTTAAGTGCCAAACAAATGGCCTAATTCATTTCCTCGTAATGTTTTGTAAAAATGGCTCAGGGACATACATAGCTGTCCTACGTGACATCCTAATTTGAGCTCCAGGTACCAACAAGCCCTCTGTCCAAGTTTCCTGTTCAAATGCCTGAGGAGACTCTGGTTAGACCAGCTTATCAAGGCTGTGTTCCTGGTCACCGACCAGTCTGAGGGTTACCAGGTATTCCTTTCCAGAAGGGAAGGGAAGGCAGAGGTTCGGATGCTGGGCAGTTTGCCTTCGAGTGGGTTAAGGACTATTCAGATAACCTGACCCCCAAGATCAGGCTCATGTGTTCCCCTACCCATGTTGCTAACACCAACATTTCAGATGACTTCCCAACCAGAGTAGTTCTCACCCTTTAATAAAAAGCAAACCTGGCCATGAGGCAACAATAACAGCAGACTTTCCACAGCTCCAGTAAAATCCTGTAAGGAAGAGTCTGGCCTTGCTCCCAGAGTAAGGCTTCTCCCGTTAGGAAGAGAGCGGTCATGAGGGACTGCCCTGTGGTAGCTGCTTGGTGTGGAATGGGAGGCACCATTTGGTTTCCTTGTTGTTTACCTTCCTGAGAATGTCTACATGACACTCATGTTCTCCAGCCTTCTGTGACTTCAGAAGGGGCCGGAGCACCTGCCAGAGAAGTTCCCACTGTGGGAACATTCAGGCATCTAGCACACAGGAAGTGGGTTAAGGATGACAGTCTCACAGGGAAACACACCATTTCTGGATCCTTCTTTGGTGATACTATTTTTATTATCTGTTCTCAAGTGACTGCACTGGTACCAATAAAGAACTAGCCTGCTTACAAGATTGACAAGGAAGAACTAAAAATAATTTTAAAAAAGAGGTTTAGTGGAGGAGCTCAGAATGTTGAATCTCTAAGACGAGAAGGGGAAAGGACTCAGGAATGGCTGAAAGCCCATGAGAAATAACTGTGACAACAGTCATTAAACCAAGCATCTCGCTCTGCCTGGCCATGCCAGACCTGACTTTATCGGGTTAAAGCCTGAAAGTTTAGGTAAGTTACCAGGAGGATGGTTTTTCCAAAGTACTTGTTCTTGGTATTTGTTACCTTTTGATGTTGTATCTACCGCTTACTCACAGGAATTCACAAGAGGACAGGCTTTCTCTACAGAAGAGCCTATGACCTGGGAGACAACTAGAACTAAAGACTAAGTCCTCCACCCTAAGCCTGTGCAGGTGCCAGAATTCAGTCTACTGGAAACCAGTGACCCCGTATAAAATGATGTAAGTTACAACTTATTTAGCATTCTGCTAGAGTGTGTTCAAAATCATTATTTCATTTAATCTCAATTTTTTGAACTGAGCATTATTCCCATTTTAAAAAACAGAGGTGTGACTTGGCTGGGATCACATACCGCAGATCATGTATACTCCAAGTCCAGTCTTCTCTGACTCAGGCTGTGTGTGTGTGTAGTGAGCCCTGGACTAGTCAGAATTAAACTATTTTTAAGATCATTCACTTCTGAGAGAACCAGAAACTGAAGGCGGAGGGCGCAGGCAAAAAAAGATGACAGCAACCCCAGAGGTGATGGGTGGAATGCTGAGGAAAGTCACCCCAAGTGACTGCCCTGTTTTAATGCTGAAATCCCTTTGAGAGAAAAGTGAAGGAGGAACAACGTAATTTATTCTAAGAAATACATTACCACTTGAAAAACGTAGAAAGCAAATGACTCATAAGCTCCTGTGTAATATAAAAGAATCTACCTATCATAAAAAAGAAAAGAAAAATATATATAGTCCATGGACAAAGTTTTCTTTATTTCAAAACAGTAACTTCCTTCTATTGGAGCACTGGCCAAAATTCAATACTGATACAAATGTAAATTTCTTAGGTCAAAAATATGTGTGCCAGGTGAACTTCATGAATTTCGTTTAAGGGCAGAATTTTTAAAGCATATGAAACAATTAGAAACAATGTACATAAACAGCAGTTCAAATTTAAGCTGAATAACGAAACCATGTAAATTATCTCAACTAATATTTGCTAACATCTAAAACATTGCACATATTTTCAATAACTTAAAAGTTAGGGTCTTATCTGCTCTTTTCATCTCCCACCCTGTAGAGGAAATACAATTTTAAATACTATTTACTCATGGTAGGAGATTCTGGCATTAACTATAGCTGAGTTTAACAGAAATAATCATGAAGATTTATCAAGTATTTAAAAATGATCACTTGTAGCAATTCATTAGAAGCACTAGGTAAGAAAGACAGTTCTCCACTTTCTAACAGCTAAGGTTTATGACACATAATGTAATTCAACAGAACAGCATTCTGACTGATGATGAACACCTTATAAGACATGTTTTTGCCTATTCAGTGTTCCATTTTAAAGCTACTTATTTTACCAATGTTAAAAGTTTTAAATTCCATTATGCCAACAATTTCCAGAAGTATTAACTTAGTAACAAGTCATTTTTATGATGCCATTTATTAAACTGAAAGAAAAAGATGGAATATTCTGGGTTTTATTTGAAAAGAGATTTAATTTAATTCAATGCTTTGATTACTCCCTGTTTGCAAACTACCTTTTCTTCCTCAGAATGGATGGCAGTGAGCATTATCTAGAGTTCCTACTCAAACCCCATCTCCAAGAAAATGTGAGAGGAAATCTAAGATTAAAGATCTGTTTGAGGTAAGAAGATTCCAATCTCGTTCTAACAATATCTCATTCCAACAAACTGTCATGCCAGCTCTTCCGTCAATGACTAGTAAAATGGTCAATGAAAACAAATAGCAGCACCCTCATTATATAATTTTACATAGACTGCCTATATCCAAGTATATGCATATGGAACACTTGTACAGATAAATTAGTGTTGAGTTTAAAACATCCATCTACAAATGTCCTTTCTTCATTCTGAAATCCATATGTTTTCAAAACTGGAAGCCTAAACATCCTGACTATACACTAAAAACATATTACATCAGAATATAAGTATGTTCTGGAAAACTTCAGAACTGGCCTGATAGAGTGCCTTTGCTAGTGCTTAATCCTCTAGGTAGAGTTAAAAGGAGACTACTGAATGTTAAATTCAGGTATTTACTAAACAGTGTTGATTTCTATTAGCCAAATGGGCCTAACAAACCAACAGCTGAACCAGGTTTCTCAGGAATTTGAAACATTTTCAATTAAAGCCTTCATTTTTCCTGTAGACTTCAACATGTGTGGCCCAAACTGGAAAACAAGCAAAGTATAAATAAATATATTGGTTCATATAACAATAACGATATACCCCTTCCCAAACATAAATCAAAGGGCTGGTATGTTCTAAATGAGAAAAAAAAAAAAAAAAAGCAAAGCAGTCAGATTTAAAAATTTTTAAGAATTGACAGGTCGTTAAAAACATAACAGAATGAAAGGCAGAGAGCTGACCAAGATGCTTCCTAGAAAAGTACAATCATCTTAGCAAGCTCTAATAACTCTACT
>NW_006293313.1:82934-95271 GCF_000327345.1 Myotis davidii | reverse complement strand
AAAAAAAAAAAAAAAGCCAAGCAGTCAGATATTAAAACTTTTAAGAATTGACAGGTCGTTAAAAACATAACAGAATGAAAGGCAGAGAGCTGACCAAGATGCTTCCTAGAAAAGTACAATCATCTTAGCAAGCTCTAAGTAACTCTACTTCTGTGAGTAAAAGAAGTACCACAATGTTTTCTTTTCATTGTCTATGAAGACTTTCAAAGATGCTAGAATTTCTAAGATACCTGTCTCTCTGGACCAGATAAGCAGGTGTCCCCCAGGACAGTAACTTGAATAAAAGGAATGTACAGAGTAAGAATTGAGCAGATTTTATGGGAGCTTTTCTCCACCTATGACACATCCTGCAAGGCCCAGGTCAACTCAGCCTCTTCAGCAGACTTTCACAGGGCACCCGCCCTAAGAGAAAATGATCTTTCTTTACTTTGAATTTCTATATATCACAACACATAGTCCAAAGATATCAATTTTATTTAATAAGTTTGACTTCATTATGCTTAAGTAGAATTAAACGCAGCATGAGAAATTTACCATTGGAGATGTTAAGCAGTGAAACCAGGGGGTAACTTTTATTCCTCCTTTATGCTTTTCTGTAAGTAATCTGCTTGTATGTAAAGACTAAGTCCACGGCTCACTAGCTTGTAAAATGTAGGTGCTCAGCAATGGCTCGAACTACTACCTACGTTGTAGCAGGAAAGAAGCCTGACCTGATACTCACCAGCACTGTTTCTGAAGGGGCCTCTGACGCAGACTTTGGAACTCCTTTTTCAGCCTCATCTTGGCTATCGCTTCGGTACCGGTAAGCAAATTTCTTTTTCAGAGCCTCTGCTATAAGGGCAGCAGGGTCAGTAGCATCCACAGGTTTGGGCTTTGTATCTTGTTCTGACCTTGGAGAAGTGAGCAGAAACCAAGGGGACATGTCAGTATGCTGACAGCACTTCTCTAGCACCAAAGACACTCAGTGAAGACAGTGCTAGCAGTGAGGTGTAACCTGAGATTTCAGGCCCAATTAATAGCCACTCAATTCATCTCAAGAGCACTGATCATGTTCTTTCAGGGCAAGGTATGGTTCCATCCTATTCCAGAAGCCTAGTGACTACCAAAGTGGGTACACAACATGGCTTTACTGAGTGAGTGGCTGACAATGAAGACTTTACTAAATGAAAGGGTTTTAAATGCAACGGGGGGTGGGGGGATGAAAAAGTAACCTGGAAATGTTCATTTTGCTAATTTCTTAGTTAACTGTGCATAGGAGCCACAAGGGCCCATCTTTTGTAAATTAAAAATTTGAACTATTCATAGTAATCATAAAGCAAAATTCTCAAGAAGCCCAGTACTTGAACAAGACATTAAAGTGAAGGAAGCGAGAAAGAAGGTAAATGTGTCCTCACCTTTTTACTGACCGAAGTTTTACACTGTTCATATCTTTAAGGATCTCTAGCATGTTTGGCATAGCAGGTTTCTTTGGGCTGTGCTTATCCAACGTCTTTCCAGCACCAGCTTTTTTCTCTCTCCGCTCTCTGATCAGATCGACAGCAGATGTGTTCTGCTGGGGCGCTGGCGGAGGGAGGGGTGGCGGAGGGGGAGGTGGTGGGACAGATGGTGGTGCTGTGGTAACAGATGTGCTAGAATCTAAATCACCCACAAAAATAAGGAAATATTAATTTTAATCCTAATGGTAACAGGCAAATAAAATTTTTAAATCATGTTAAGGACTTTTATATGCCTGAAAACAATATCCATAAAAAGAATCTTAGTTATGGGAGTAAAAAGGAAGTTTCAGTTACTTGGTTAAAATCTAAATCAGTCACTGTATCATTTAATCCCAAACTCTCCCGATGGAAAAGTTCCATTTAACTTAACAGGAGTGTTTTTGTGATATCAAATGGTCAAGCCTGACTGGCACAGTTTGAAACTCCTTTGAGATGAAATATAAAGTAGTCTGTGCAGCATAAATAATTATCTTCATTATATTCAGTTAGATAATTTAGGACTATAACAACTTTTAAAAAACTATTGGATAAATTTGTGGTTCATTTTAAATATACTATTCACATATACAGTATTCTAAGCATTATGCACCTCCATTGACTAGAATGTGTTTGAAAGGATTTAGATTAACTGGAAGAAAAAGAAAGTGTTACACTTAATTACCAAAAGTTAACTAAGGTAAGAGTTAAAGTGGTTATATAACAATGACCTAAAAACTCATCTTTCTGCACAATTAGAGGTTAGAGAGTTTTCTTTGGGGTGAACTACATTGATTAGGGGATGTAAAAATGTTTCACTCAAGGATTTTTATTATAAACAGACCACCAAACATAAATCCCCAAATTATTTCACTACTTATGGCACTTTACCTAGTCTGCCAGGAGAGGGAGGTAAAGCAAAAGAACTGCAACTTAAAGCTGGAAGAAAGGGGCAGGATGTTTGGTTTTCCATTTAAACACGATTACTCCTCTGAGTGCATTTGCCCTCTGTCCACCTTGGCCTTACAAGGTTGGATTACATTAAACTCCAGGAGCACAAGCCAAGTGGCTCAGAGGTAGAGTAACTGTACTGTCCTTATCCTTTAGACAGAGTTGCTTAATCCTCAATCTAGCCAGGACTCGGGACAACACTGGGGAAAACAGCCACTACTTGCCAACAGGTTAATGGACTAGGATTTCAAGTTTATGGTTTCTTATTCAAAGTGATAATGCCACACAAATAAAAGCAACAGTATTAGACTAGGAGTCAGGGGACCTGAATTCAGTTTCTATCCTGGGCAAGAGAAAATGACTATTAAGTAGCTACTATGTGCTAAAGGCATTTTATAATCATTTCCATGTTTTCTCCCATGATAACTCTAACATAGCTACTGTTGGTCCCATTGTAGAGCAGGAAGGGGAAGTAGAAAGGCAGAGTCCTTGCCTCGGGACTTCTAGGTAAGTACATAGCACTCAACCCTGTCGGGGCCAAGATGGCCTCATGTCTGAGAGGATCAGTGCCATTAAGTTCCCCATAGCATTCACCTAGGTAGTAATTCAAGTGCAGGAATTTCAGTGTTTTCCAAATATACCCACTTATCCTCTCTGATAGCATCAAGACTGTTCAAAACAAACAAAACCACTTAAGCCTGATTGGGGCCTGGACTATGCAGAGGAATAAATTCTAAAATTACAGTGACGTGCTTCTGATTCCCAGTTCGCTGGTTAAAACAAATGTAGGACTTACAGACCTGCAGGGAGATTTTGCTGTTCTTGCAGGGTCACAATTTTGGCAATCTGCGCTCGGAGAGCAGCGAGTTCATTTTCAAGAGCACAGATCTTCTGCAGCGCTTCTTCATTCGCCAGGGGCGTCTTCAGTGGAGGTTCTTCTGGAGACAGGTTTGGTAAGGAAAGCTGCCTGCTTGGGGGTTTCTCAAGGAAAGGAAGGTCATCCTGAAGGGGCTGCCTTGACCTGACCTCTGTCCTGGAAGGAGGAGAGAAGGGCAGCTGTCACAGGCTTGGTAAGGAAGTAAAGGAACTGCCCATTAGTCACAGAATGTCCATAGAGGAGGGTTACGTAAGGTCAGCCTGAAAGCGGTTCTCAGGTGTTTCTTGTTGCCATTCATTCTTCTGAATCTCTAGAGCAGCGGTTCTCAACCTGTTGGTCGCGACCCCTTTGGCGGTTGAATGACCCTCTCACGGGTCGCCTAAGACCATCCTGCATATCAGATATTTACATGACGATTCATAACAGTAGCAACATTCCAGTTATGAAGTAGCAACGAAAATAATTTTATGGTTGGGTCACAACATCAGGAACTGTATTTAAAGGGCCAGAAGGTTGAGAACCACTGCGCTAGATAATATGCACAAGCATTACATATTCCAACAATGCTTTCGCTAATTCATGTTTGGTTTTATTTAAACTAGGAAACATTTTAATACTCTTAAAAATGATAAATTAGCCGAAGCCGGTTTGGCTCAGTGGATAGGGTGTCGGCCTGCGGACTGGGGGGTCCCGGGTTCGATTCCGGTCAGGGGCATGTGCCTGGGTTGCGGGCGCATCCCCAGTGGGGGATGTGCAGGAGGTGGCTGATCGATGTCTCTCTCTCATCGATGTTTCTGACTCTCTATCTCTCTCCCTTCCTCTCTGTAAAAAATCAATAAAATATATTAAAAAATAAAAAAAAATAAAAAAAAATGATAAATTAATTACTAGTTGTATTTGACAACAAAATCAGATCAGTAATACATTAGCCCTTCCCCAGGATCTTGGCTTCTGCAATTCAATGTCAGTATTTCTGTGTATGATAGAATACACCAAATTACTAGGCATATTGTAACAATATGGGCAAAATGCAGCAAAAGAAACTGAAAAGAAAAAGTCAATATAATTGAACCTATTCAGTAACTACATAGTAACTAAGTAATCACTTGGGTATAAAAAATTTAATGTGCACTGCTCTGCAGTTCCAAATGGAAGTCTTTTAGGGCTGAGAATAAAATTCAGATTTCTTTTGAACTGTCAATTTCTTCCCATTTTATACAATTAGGTCTTCCTGGCCTCTAAGCCTTTTGCATTTTTTAAAATCCTCGCCCAAGTTTATGCATATTGATTTTAGAGAGGGGGGAAAATAAAATAAAGCTTTATTAGTTTTATTTAGAATATGAGTGAATAGGGAAATATGTTTGGCCTTGCAACGCTTCAATTACCACTTTCTTATATCTACAAGGGGAGGAATGGGTGATGAAATTTCTAAAAAGTACATGAGATTAAACAAAGGTAAAAATATCTATAAGGAATAGTATCAATGCTCTGATTAAATATATATTCCTTGAAAGATTATATAAATAAGTTAGCGGTTACATGCATCTGCTCTCATCAACCTACAATAAAGGAGTAAGATTAAATTTTGAAAAAAATCACTGTGGCTCTTTGTTGATGCAATAGACTAATTTAATTCTGATTTCTACCTATCTTTCATAGGGTAGGTCAAGAAATTCTGTTGAACAGCTCTATACAACAAACAGATTAAATTATAAGTAGATAGAAATTAATCCATCTATTGAAGTTTTGGGAAATATTTACAGTATGTCAAATATTTATTTAACCGTTTGACTGCTAAGGAGCGCTATCGCGCTCTTCTTATGTTACTCCAAAAATGCGAAGAGCGCGACAGCGCTCCTGGATTTTTTTTATGCCAAGACTGCGGAGAGTGTAATAATGCTGCTCCAAAACACTAGAATTTGTATAAAAAGTGTTTTACATTTTTTCCCATACACGCACAATTAGTGCCGCAGTTTTGGCATATGTCCGAAAAAATACGTCAGCAGCCAAACGGTTAATATGATTCCTCAACTATATTCTTAATAACTTTTTGTTTTTAATAACACAATAATTTCTTAAAAACAACTTCTTGAAAAAAACTAAGGAAACTGCAGATTGTGGTAGTAACGGAACTCTAGTATTGGGTAGAATACAGAAATATCAAATGAATTAAAATATTCTTGTTCAAAACAGTGTCGAGAAAGACGGAAGACTCGTGGTAACTGAGACTGAATTCAGAGGAAGGAACCAGTCAGAAGCAGTGTTTTCAGGACAAAGGATGGACACGCAACCATGGGCACCAGAGATGAGGGATCCTGGAGGATGACAGCTGGATGGAAGTGGAACAGAGAGGAGAGGAAACACAGAACCTGTACAGAAAGACTCATCTCTGCCCCGTCTTTCATAGTAACATACCTAAGATAACATATTCACCTGTGAGGGTGATGGTTTGTTTTAAACAGAAAATAAAATTTTGGATACTAGAATCTTTCGTGCCACTAAACAAAAGTTATAATATTGTTTACTCAAGAATTAGTGGTTACTTTAGTAGAGAACATTTCCCCACCTAAAATTCTAGACATCAGAGGGGCCAAAAGTATTAAATACTTAGAAACATATTTTTAACTCATCATTCAAGTAAGGTAAACTTCAAATCCCACGAATATTTACTCTAAAATACAAGACAGTATGAATTAAGATCAATTATAAGGCATGTTTGACCATCTTATTCTCTTCAAACTATCTTCTACCCAAAATTAATTACAAGAGAAAATTACTGAGTATTGAACAACAACTGCAATGTTAAAAAAACATCAATCCCCAGAGGGAAAGTAGGGGAGGGTGGGGGGAAGGGGAAGAGATCAACTAAAGGACTTGTATGCGTGCATATAAGCCAAACCAATGGACAGGGACAATAGGGGGATGAGAGCATGAGTCGGGGGATGAGGACACATTTGTAATACCTTAACCAATAAAGAAATTAAAGATTAAAAAAAAGAATCTTCTACATCTCCCCTCTTACAGGTGAATTTTATCCTTTTGCTTTTCGATTTACTGGGAATTAAGGACAAAGCACTCATCAATCTGGAATATCAATATGCCCAATCAAGAGAAAGCCATTAGCAAGATGATTTGAGCAACAGTGTCAGATCACCTATACTTTATGCTATTTTTCTAACTTTGATTATGTAGAGTCTGCATTTGTCTATGTGAGCTACTGTTGATGGTTATAGTTCAAACAAAGCAATTATAGAAAATGTATAAGTTTAAATGTGGATTTTTAGAAGTCAAAAATTAAAGTAATCCTAAAACAATCATATCTTCAAAAGACAAGAGATCGACATCTACTGGAGCCCAAAAACAAACAAATAAGAATTGTTCTGTAATATTCTTCCTTGTATATGAAAAACTTTAAATTTTATGAAAATTGTACAAACTCCTTGCTTTAAAAATACAGCCTTCTCACAGACATCTAATCTATAAAGAGTCAACATATAAATCATTCTCAGAACTAATCTGTTTTGTCATCCTTCAGAATAGGGGGCTATTAAGAACTAGAACACAGAGGCCACAATTAATCTAAACTAAGAGATATGCTGTTCAGATTTTTGTGTGTACAATTCAGAGGATTTTTTTTTAAATATATTTTATTGATTTTTTACAGAGAGGAACGGAGAGGGATAGAGAGCTAGAAACATCAATGAGAGAGAAACATCCATCAGCTGCCTCCTGCACATGTCCTACTGGGGGATGTGCCCGCAACCAAGGTACATGCCCTTGACCGGAATCGAACCTGGGACCTTTCAGTCCGCAGGCTGACACTCTATCCACTGAGCCAAACCGGTGCTGGTTCAGAGGATTTTTAAGAAACAAAAACAAATATAAAAGCGGTATCAAGTACTGATGCCCCCAAAGCAGAAGACAAACAGCCAAAATAAGATTTTTTTAAAAAACCATTTTCTTGCCCTAGCTAGTGTTGTTAAGTGGCTAGAGCTTTGGCCCACACACCAAAGGGTCATGGGTTCAATTCCCGGTCAGGGTGCATGCAGGAGGCAACTAATCGATGTGTCTTTCCTCCCTAGATATTTGTCTCTGTCTTTCCCTCTCTCTTCCACTCTCTCTAAAATCACTCCCTTATTTTGGGGTCGCAATTATTTGCTTTTGGCTCCAACACGCCTTATGGCAGAAGAGTACTGGCTCCTATCCAGAGTAACGTTACACACAGCTTATCTACCTCTCTTATCTTTTCAATGTCAGTATCAAGGACAGCCTCTTTTGGAGTACAACTTACATAAATATAAAATGCTTTTTAAGCTCAACAGACCATTTTTAAAAAAATCTAAATTAAATGGAATGCACCTCTGGGTTTCTTTCCCCTTAACTCACAGCTAATGAAAACTCAAAAACTGAGGTTGTTTTAAATTAGTCCAGTGTCCTAGGAAAGGCGGTATTCCCAAAATGAATTTTAGTTTGGAGAATAGCTTAGAAAGATATAAAAACACACCACATTGTCAACAGGATCCAGTTTAGTTCCCTGAAAACATGAAATTGGGCATAAAACTAACTTTTTAAAAAATATATATTCTTGTTGATTTCAGAGAGGAAGGGAGAGGGAGAGATAGAAACATCAATGATGAGAGAGAATCATTATTGGCTGCCTTCTGCACACCCCCTCCTGGGGAATCGAGCCCACAACCCAGGCATGTGCCCTTGACCAGAATGGAACCCAGGACCCTTTAGTCCACAGGCTGACGCTCTATCCACTGAGTCAGCCTAACAATTTTTTTTAAAATGAGCAAGTAGTTGAGTAAAGACAACTGGACTGGGGAAATTATTTTGACTGAGGGGGTAATCCCTGAAAGGATTTATAGTGGGAAGTTGGCAAGGCCACAGACCCAGAGCACTAGTGGGATTCGTGGCATTAGCTGTTGTAGGTTCTGCTCAACACAAGTCTCTTGTATTTTATAAGTCATATCATACTAAAAATGATATTTAAGCCGAACCGGTTTGGCTCAATGGATAGAGCGTCGGCCTATGTACTGAAGGGTCCCAGGTTCGAATCTGGTCAAGGGCATGTACCTTGGTTGCGGGCACATCCCCCATAAGGGGCGTGCAGGAGGCAGCTGATCGATTTCTCTCATTGATGTTTCTAACTCTCTATCCCTCTCCCTTCTTCTCTGTAAAAAATCAATAAAATATATTTTTAAAAAATAAATAAATAAAAATAAAAATGATATTTAATAGAAATGTTTCTCCCTTGAATCTAGTATTTTACTGATGTACATTATCAGTTAATGTCTAGTGTCAAGTAATTAAGGTTAAAATGGGAACGAATAACACCTGCTGTTTGTTGTGAGTGGAAAACTCCTGCTCCAACCATGAGGAGGGCGGGGAGGGGTCAGTCTCCTGGTCTACACTCACTCGCACCTACTGAACTGTGGCCTGGCTGCTTGCTGAGTCATTTCCTTTGGAGTCTAGTTACTCATAGTCATGCTTTAAGAGATTGGGGTTCTCCAACACTCCTTAAAAAATAGCACATTCCATTTTACACTTAATATTCAAATTTGAAAAATTAAAAGCTGGATATCTTTAATCAAAGCCCTCAGTCTCACTTTAGTTACTACTCTTACATTACCAATTTTTGTAAATATATTCATCTTGGCAATTAGAATACAAACATTCTGGTGTAAGAAAAGGGCTTACCTGTAATGACTTCAATCCTGTGAACCTATAAACTTTTAATAAATATTCAGTTTGATATGTATGAGGCAGTCAGATTCAAGAATTAGATAAAATTAGAAATTAAGGTATTAACATAGAATGACCAAACCAGAGTTCAACCTGAAATATTTCAATATTCCTTAAATAATCATCTTCTACTCCAAAAGTTACTCCAATACACGACAATAGCTATGATGTCTACTAGAAGCTAAAGAGTTTATATGATAGTGCAAGTATTATGCTGTGTATTTATCAAAAGACTACACATTCCCCTTAGAACAAATCAATTATCTTAGACAAGATAATCAGTTATAGATTCTTTCGAAGAATCTCTGTGCTTCTTATAAAAATGAGATTTCTAATTCTGAGGCCATTCTATGAATTTAAAAGGAAATCAAAATGTGCATAGAAAAGGGGGAAAAAAGAGGCCTTACTGTGTGCATGCCACTTTGCTAAGGGTTTTCTCATGTTATCTTTAACAGTTCTTCATAGAAGGTAGGGATTAATACAATTTAGAAATTTTTAACAAACTGAACTTCAGTGCATTTGAAAACAATCATTTATACAATTAATCAATTATGAAAGACTCTTACGTGTGCTATTTCCCCAGAGACACAATACTATTACATTAATCAGTGACAGATAAAGACTCAAATTGCCTGGTAAGAGTACTAGTATTCAACTGATAAAATGGAAGCAGCGATAAAAAAAAAACTCCCAACAAACAAAAGCACAGGTCCAGACAGCTTCACAGGGGGAGTTTTACCAAACATCAAAGAAGAACTAACACCTATACTCTTCAAACTATTCCAAAAAATCCAAGAGGAAGGAACACTTCCAAGCTCTTTTTATGAGGCCAGCATTACCCTAATTCCAAAACCTGATAAAGACACTACAAAAAAAGAGAATTCCAGGCCAATATCCCTGATAAACATAGATGCTAATATCCTCAACAAAATATTAGCAAATCGCAACCAGCAGTATATTAAAAAGATCATACAACATGGCCAGGTGGGATTTATCCCAGGGACGAAATGCTGGTACAGTATTTGCAAATCAATAAACGTGATACATCACATAAACAAACTGAAGGACAAAAATCACATGATCATATCAATAGATGCAGAAAAAGCATTCGACAAGATCCAACACCCATTCTTGATAAAAACTCTCAGCAAAGTGGGAATAGAAAGAGCATACCTCAACATGATAAAGGCCATATATGACAAACCTACAGTGAACATCATACTCAATGGGCAAAAACTAAAACCATTTCGCCTAAGAATAGGAACAAGAGAGGGACGTCCCCTTTCACCACTCTTATTCAACACTAGAGGCCTGGTGCACAAAATTAGTGCACTTCGAGGTGGGGGCTCCCCTCAGCCTAGCCTGTGCCCTCTCACAGTCAGGCAGTTGGACATCCTTAGCGCTGCTGCGGAGGCGGGAGAAGCTCCCACCCCGCTGCTGTTATCGCCAGCCATGAGCCCGGCTTCTGGCTGAGTGGTGCTCCCCCCGTGGGAGCACACTGACCACCAGAGGGCAGCTCCTATGTTGAGCATCTGCCTCCTGGAGGTCAGTGCACATCATAGCAACCGGTCATTCCGCCTTTCGGTCGATTTGCGTATTAGCCTTTTATTATATAGGCTAGTACTGGAAGTGCTGGCCATAGCGATCAAACAAGAAATAAAAGGCATCCAAATTGGAAAGGAGGAAGTAAAACTCTCATTATTCACAGATGACATGATATTGTGCACAGAAAACCCTAAAGACTCCACCAAAAAACTACTAAATTTAATAAATGAATTTGGCAATGTAGTAGGATACAAAGTCAATACCCAAAAATCTGTGGCTTTTTTATACACCAACTAAAGACCCAGTGCACGACATTCATGTACTGTAGGGGGTGTCCCCCCTCAGCCCAGCCTGCGCCCTTTAGCAGTCCGGGAGCCTTTGGGGGATATCCGACTGACGGCTTAGGCCGGGAAATGGGCCTAAGCTGTCAATCAGACATCCTTAGTCAGCCAAGTTTGTAGCTGAGCGGCACTCCCCGTGGGAGTGCACTGACCACCAGGGGACAGTTCCTGCAATAAGCATCTGCCCCATGGTGGTCAGAGCGTGTCATAGCGACTGTTCTGCCGTTTGGTCAATTTGTATATTACCCTTTTATTATATAGTATAAGGAATTATCAGAAAGAGAAACTAAACAAACAATCCCATTTACTATTGCACTTTAACCAAAAAAGTAAGATACTTAGGAATAAACTTAACCAAGGCAAAAGACCTGTACTTGGAAAACTATAGGATGTTGAAAAAAAGAGAAGATATAAACAAGTGGAAGAATATACCATGTTCATGGATTGGTAGAATCAACATCATTAAAATGTCCATACTACCCAAGGCAATCTACAGACTCAATGAAATCCCTATTAAAATGCCACCTGCATATTTCACAGATCTAGAATACTCAAAACATTTACATGGGATCAAAAAAGATTCCAAACAGCTGCAGCAATTTTGAGAAAGAAAAACAAAGTTGGAGGAATCACAATACCAGATTTCAAGTTATACTACAAAGCCACCATAACTGACCCCAGAAATCGATATAAGCCATTATGTTCAATTAATATTTGAGAAAGGAGGCAAGAGCATACAATGGAGTCAAGACAGTCTCTTCAATAAATGGTGTTAGGAAAATTGGACAGATACATGTAAAAAATGAAACTAGACCACCAACTTGCACCATACACAAGAAAAATGTCAAAGTGGATGAAAGACTTAAATGTAAGTTGTGAAGCCATACAATTCCTAGAAGAAACCAAAGGCAGCAAAATCTCAGACATCTCTCACAGCAATATGTTTACAAATACATCTCCTACAACAATGGAGAACTAAGGAGAAAATAAACAAATGGGACCACATCAAAATAAAAAGCTTCTGCACAGCAAAAGAAACTTTCAACAAAACAAAAAGGGAGCCCACTGCATGGGAGAACATATGTGGCAATGGTACATTTGATAAAGGGTTAATATCCAAAATATATAAGGAACTCATACAACTTAACAAAAGGAAGACAAACAATCTAATTTTTAAAATGAGCAATCGACCTAAATAAACACCTTTCCAAAGAGGACATACAGATGGCCAAGAGACATATGAAAAAATGCTCAAAGTCACTGATCAACAGAGAGATGCAAATTCAAAAGAGTTATCACCTCACACCTGTAAGAATGGCTACCACCAACAAATCAACAAATGACAAGTGCTGGCGAGGATGTGGAGAAAAGGGAACCCTCGTACACTGCTGGTGGGACTCCTC
>NW_006293313.1:65120-82785 GCF_000327345.1 Myotis davidii | reverse complement strand
GTGGATCCAGAGACATGGAAACATGGAACACAGTATGGAATCTAAGGGGAGAGGCGGTAGGTGGGAAGTAATCAACCAAAGACCTTGTATGCATATATGCATAACCCATGGACACAGGCAATAGGGTGCTGAAGGCCCGGGGTGGGGGGCAGGGGCGGACTGGAGGGGTCAATGGGGGGAAAGGGGGAACATATGTAATACTTTCAACAATAAAGAATTATTAAAAATAATAAATAAATAAACATGCAACCACCTTATGACTTATATGACCCAGAAATTGCATTTAATCTAGATGAATGAAAATTTATGCTAATTAAAAATTCCTGCACACAAGCCAAATGTCCATCAACTGATACATGGTGAAATAAACTGGTCCATCCATACTCAGGAATATTGAGTTCTGGTTCAAGATGGCAACACAGGAAGAATAGGAAAATCCTAAACTCGCCTCCTCCAGTGAATACACCAAATCTACAGTTATGTATGGAACAGTTTCCTCTGAAAAGTAAAATCTAGCTGAACAACAAAAACAGCACTAAACAAAAATAGCACTAAAGCTGGAGAGGCTGAGACACAATCTCCTAATAAACCCCACCCCAGGAGCAGTGACCCACACTAGGAAGGGAACTCAAAACCCACAGTTTCTTCCTATGGAGCAGAGTCTGAACACCACATTGGGCACCCCAACTTTTAAGACCTGCATCTCAGAGATGAGCACCCAAAACGTCTACCCAACAGTATTCAAGAGACCCACAAGGCTACAGTGATCTGAGAAATGGCCCTTAAATTTGCTCTCATGCTGGGACTCACCCCAGGGTCTAACACAGAAGCTGCTGATCCTGCCTGGACTTTATGTAAAAGTCTCACTTACTAATCTTTTTTTTCCATTTTCTTTTTAAAAAATATATTTTGTTGATTTTTTTCAGAGAGGAGGGGAGAGGGATAGAGAGTTAGAAACATCGATGAGAGAGAAACATCAATCAGCCGCCTCCTACACACTTCCTAGTGGGGATGTGCCCGCAACCAAGGTACATGCCCTTGACCAGAATCGAACCTGGGACCTTTCAGTCCGCAGATCGACACTCTATCCACTGAGCCAAACTGGTGAGGGCTCATTTGTTAATCTTAAAGTATGGGCCTGCAGGGCAGTCATCTAACCCAGCAGTTGCCAACCTTTCGGGCCTCATGGACCACCAGTTGGCGACCGCTGATGTAGCCTACACACCTAGGGGTCTGCTAGGATATATTCTGGGGATGGAAGCTGGCAGGCACCAACTGTAAGTGCCATCCCCCCTCTCCCCCCCCCCAAAAAATACCCTAGGCCTTCTGCTCATAGCTTCAGAAGGTACCCCATAGGTACCATCTTTAACCTTCCCTTCTGCCCTGCTCCAGAGAACCAGTATCTTCCAGAGGGGCTCTTTCATAGAGTCTATGCCCAGATTTTTTATGTCTAATGCCCCATATTTTGTGGCTGCCACCAGGGGACAACGCTTGATCACCTGGCTCTGAAGGCAAGGAAGTCTTGCATTCCTGGTTCCCATAGGACTGTAAAAATCAAAGAGACAGGTCTTGGCCAACTACCATCCTCAGGGCACTGCACAGACAGCCGACTGAAACATCCCCAGTCTTTCTGAGAAGTCCTATATGCTCCTTCAGGAGCTCTGGCCTGAAGGACAGACTTCAGGTTTGGCACACATCTAGAGGCCTACAGTCTCTCAGGGAACAGAGGCCAGTAGATGCAATCTTTGCTCTCTTCCTCTGCCTCGCTCCAGTTACTTAGTAACTCCCCCAAAAGATGTGTACACTCTTGTAAGGCACCCTGATTTTTAAGCTGCACCAGGGGACACTTTTAGATCACCAGACTCTGGTGGCCAGTGATACTACTTACACTCATGGGTCGCAAAGGAGTGTAAGCAAGGGAAAAAGAATTCTTAAAGAGCTACCACTCCCAGACCATAGCAAGAAGCAACAGACCAAGGAACTCAATCTTTTTGGCTCCTACTGACCCTCAGCTCTAACCATCCCCTTCTTTGAGAAGCCTGGCCAAACCTCTCTCATTCCACAGTGGCCTTCTGTATTTAGTTGACTTGACAGTAATAATATTATTGATTTCTTCTTTAATCTCCTTTAGCACACCAAGTATTCCTAGAAAACTAGGACTATGTCTTATTTTAATCTCTGTATCCTCAATGCCTAAGAATGAAGAGTTGAATATGTGGAATAATTGTTTATTAGATTGAGCTATAGTAATACTTTATTCCGGCTCTTTCAAATAAATGGAAATCCCTGTCTTAACTCTTAGATATACTTTCCTTTGAATCATAACTCAGATTCAGAATTTTTAGGACTTATTCTCCAATGATTACACAATTTCTCTAATACAACCCACACTGATTTTTCTACAGCAATAATACCATTTTAGTACTATACTTATAAACATATTTATGACAGTTCTCTCATATTAGAACTTCTAACAGGCAGGGAATTCTGTAATTCTTAAGGACACAATAGTTATATGTCTTTAGGAAATTTATAAATACTGAGTCTTTAAAATAAACAGAACAGATGACTGCTAAAAAGATAACCTGGGTTAATTACTAGAGACCAAATTCAGCTATTAAAAGTAAATACCGCAAAGATAACATCTTTTAAAATAATAAATATCCTATCTCAGTTCTCATAGGTTTCCAGACTGACCTTCGTCTTGTTGAGCACTCTCCTTCTTCTTCGGCTACCCATCCAACATCAGCTAAAGATGCCACTGCATCCTCTCCGGGGTGACTGGGGCTCCATTCTGTTGTGGGGCTGGTAAGCTGTAAGTTATAAATAGGAAAAGATTGTCATCTGGCACCAAAATATTAGAATAAAACTTTTTAATGACCTAAATGAAAATCATCAGTTTTAGTGTTTCAAACATACGGGCAGTTTCATTTCTATTAAAGGTCCCCATGAAAGGGACCATTAGTTACATCATATGTTGCCTAATAATGTATGATAATCTTTGAATTATAATTTACCTTTTTCATTTTTTTAAATATATTTTTTATTGACTTCAGAGAGGGAGACAGAGAGAAACAGCAATATAAGAGAGAATCATTGATCGGCTGCCTCCTGAACACCTTCCACTAAGGATTGAGCCTGCAACCTATGCATGTGCCTTGGCCAGGAATCGAACCATGACCTCCTGGTTCATAGGTAACACTCAACCACTGAGCCATGCCAGCCGGGATCAACTTTTATTTTATAGGTCAAATGATTTTTTAAAAAAACAACAAACACAAACTCTGGTCATCCTAAAACATTAAGAACATTTTTCAAATTTAAGCACTAAATATTTTTTCTGACGAGATCTGGCTTAAAAAAAAGTATAGGAACAAGAACAAGTAACCAATTTGTGCTAAATCTGGGAATCGTTTAAATGGATATTTATAGCTATACTGTTATAATGTCGAAAATAGATTTTTTTAAATCCTTAAAGCTCATGATTTTTAAATAAAAGTATTAACTATATTAAGGAACAAAAAATACAAGTAGCAGTAGAAGAGAATTCTCTAGCTAATCTTAAACACACAGAGGAAGGAACTGAGTATTTTTAAGTAGATACAACAACAAAAAAAGCATGCAAGTTCTGAGATTTACCTTGAAAAATTGGAAATATGATTTAATTGATTTAAAGTTTTGTTATAATGCCTCAGAGCCACATGGTCAATATAACACTTCCAACAAGTTGGATGAGGTTTAAGTGAAAAAGAAAATGAAGTGATTTAAAAAGTGACTCAGTGATTGAGAGTCGACATATGAACCAAGAGGTCATGGTTTGTTTCCCGGCCAGGGCAAATGCCCAGGTTGCGTCCAGAAAGCAGCCAATCAATGATTCTCTCTCATCATTGATGCTTCTACCTCTCTCTCCCTCTTCCTTCCTCTCTGAAATAAATTTTAAAAATATTAAAAAATACAATTTAAAAGGCAGAGAAATTTACTTATTAATGTATTTATCAAAAAGGTTGTAACATAATCCCATACTTTGTTTGAACTATAATGCTATCATTTGCCAGATCAAGATTTTGGAAGCTACACTTAAATAATGCTTCTTTCTCAAATGTAAAACATACCATACAAATACATAATACTAATTAGTTTTAAGTTTAAAATACCTTTAATATTATGAATAAAATGTTGACTAAACATATTAGCTGCTGGTATGTATGTGTATCCATTATATATCGTAATTACCTAACATTATTAACCTAATAAAGTAGCATTAGAAAACTGGTATTTTAACAATAACATACTAAGAACATCAAGTATTTAAAATGCCTTAAATTGTCCTTTGGAGAGGACGGGGGTACAGGCAAGGGAGAAAACAAGATTTAGTAAGAGTAGACATTTAAGAACTTAATCCAGAGCAAAAAACAATGGAATAATGGAATTAAGATGAAAAGGCTTTCAAATTACTAATGTTTTGCATGCAGTAGAATAATTGTGGTCAAAAGAGAAAAACAGTATCAGCATCAGTAAGTACATTGTCAAGGGAGATGATCAAAGAAAAATAAAAAATGAGATTAATGTACTTCTCCTTTATGTGTTTCAGAAATTTATCCATGTGTCAGTAAAGAAATATATATTCAATAAAATGGGTATGTTATACAACTGAAATAACTTTACTGGAAGAAGCATCACATCTGATCTCAATAGTCTGAGAAAACTGGTAATATTCTGTTCCTAACCATTACTGAAAGCAGAACCTATAATAATAAAAGCATAATATGCTAATTAGACCAGACAGCCAAACAACCTTCCGGACATCCTTCCGGAAAACCTTCTGGATGAAGCCAGGGCTGCGAGGGCCGAGCCCCTTGCATGAATTTCGTGCATCAGGCCTCTACTGGTATAATAATATTCCTGTCTACACCAATAAAAAACAAAGATGCTAATTGACTGTACCTCCACTATGCCCATCAGCCAATCAGAAGAGTATGCAAATTAACCCAACAAAGATGGCCGTTAAATTTGCATACTGCAGGTGGGGTGGGACAGTGCAAGCTGCCATCCGGGCCTCCCGTGTGTGACCTGAGACGGCGGGGTAGAACAGCGTGAGCCGCCGCCCACCCCACCACCATCGGGGCCTCCCGTGGATAAGCCAGCAGGTGGTTATCCCCCAAGGGGTCCCTGATTGCAAGAGGGCACCAGCTGGTCTGAGGGACACCGCCCCCCAGTGCACAAATTTTTGTGCACCGGGCCTCTAGTAATATTATAATAAGAAGACTCTACATGGGTTATGTGGAGATCTTTGAACATAAAGTTTCCCAAGGCCCTGTAGAGGTTCCTAGAAGGCAGAGTATTAATGGGCTATTTTGTACAAACGAGAGATCATGAAATTAAAATCTGGATGATGCCTTCCTAAGGTGCTAATTCATGAAGACCTATTTGATTATAATTTTTTAATTAGAAAATAAAAATTTGTTCCAATATAGCTATTTTGTAGTTTGACCTCAAGATTTCTTACTTTCCTATAAGTTACAAAAATTGCCGTTTTCTTCCCAGATATTTGTTTATAAAAAGAAGCAAAATGATACTTTTAAAATATGCCCTGGCCGGTTTGGCTCAGTGGATGGGGCGTCAGCCTGAGGACTGAGGGGTCCTGGGTTCGATTCTGGTCAAGGGCATGTACCTTGGTTACAGGAAGTGTGCAGGAGGTAACTGATCGATGTTTCTCTCTCATTGATGTTTCTAACTATCCCTCTCTCTTCCTCTCTATAAAAAATCAATAATATATATTTTAAAAATAAATAAATAAAATAAAATAACCACTATGCTGTGCACCTGAAACTAATGCAAAATAATATTAAATGTAAGCCCTAATTGAAAAACGAAATTTCAATAAAAAAATTAATAAAAAGAAAAAAGAAAAATGAAATTTAAATTTAAAAATAAATTAATAAGCACTCAAAAATATAAAAGTTAACCCGTTTTGTGGCAGCTTTTCAGTCTTTTATAGCATAAAGATTGAATGTTTCCCAAACTGATATCTGTAATACTTCATATATTAGACATGAGAAGTTGTTTTTGCACAAACTTTAAAAAATAAGCCAAATTATTCCATGATCTTAGTTTGTAATCATACCAAGCACTGATTATATTTAATCACTGAAATAAAACCATGTCTATACTGTGTGCTCAATGAAATGAAAAAGTTAATGATACTGTCAAGATACTTTTTTTAAAAAAATCAATTCCAGAACTGGTAAAATCTATGTCATTTCTAACAGTGATTTATGCCACCAAAAAAAGGGGGGTGGGTGAGGACAGCTGAAGGGGGTCAATGGGGGGGGAAAAAGCATATGTAATACTTTCAACAATAAAGATTTTTTTTTAAAAAAGGAGAAGCCTAACAAAGTGTGTGGGGAAACCATAATCATTCAAAAGAAAAAATAAAACTAAAAAGTAATTATACTAATCTATAATAATAAAAGCATAATATGCTAATTAGATCAGACAGTCGAACATCCTTTTGGACATTCTTCTGGACAAAGCCACGGCAGCTGCGAGAGCTGAGGGTAGGCAGCCATGGTGCCGGCAGCAGCAGCAGCAGCGAGGTGATGGGAGCAGCGCCTTCCCCTAATCTACCCAGTCGCCTCCCACAGAGGGAGGCCAGACTGCATTTTAGGCCCGCTCCCTGCCATCATTAGGACATCCCCTGAGGGCTCCTGGACTATGAGAGGGGGCAGGCCGGGCTGAGGGACCATCCAGCCCCCCACCCCATGCATGAATTTTCGTGCACAGGGCCTCTATAGTCTTTTTATAAAAGGATTTTTCATATCTTTTTAAAAATTACCAAAAAGGAGAAGAATAATTCTCTATTATTATCAAACTAGAGGGCGGGTGCACAAATTCATGTACAGGTGGGGACCCTCAGCCTGGCCAGTGATTGAGGTCTATCAGTGGCCCAGCTGACCGGGGGAAGGGACCACAGGAGGTCGGCTAGCCAGCCCTCCCATTTGGGGCCCAGGGGTAGGGGCCACAGGAGGTTGGCCAGCCAGGGGGAGGGACCGCGGGAGGTTGGCTGTGGGAGCGCACTGACCACCAGGGAGCAGCTCCTGCATTGAGCGTCTGCCCCCCGGTAGTCAGTGTACGTCATAGCGACTGGTTGACCAGTCATTCTGGTCATAGCGGTTGCTTAGGCTTTTATATATATAGATTATAATTTTAGTCCAATAGTTTAATTATATATGGATGTACAATAGTTTAATTTTTTAAATTGAAATAGTTATTGAAACAGGTTTTGATTTTTTTAAAATAATGAAACCTATTTCACAAAATGAACCATGGAAATGATAAAAGTAGTTATTGCTTTTTTTAAATGTTAATCTGACACTCAGTTGTATGATTTTCCAATTTGAGAGGATTTTCTACTGATATATCTAAATAATAAAGTAATTGCTTATAAACAAAGTATTTCTTTTAAACCATTTTATTAAAATAATATCCTGTTAGAGTGAGTTTTTCATGAATGGAACAGTTATGTGTGTCACAGTGCAAGTGATCATACAAAATTACCTATCTCTGTGGTCATTCACACTGTGAAAAGTGTGTCATTGTTCCATTAATGAAATGATCAGGGTATCACACGAGAGTGTACAGACTGTTGGAAATGGTTATTTCCTCATATAGTTATATTATTATGAGTGGTAACATGAAATTATAGCAGTAACATGAAATTGTTAGAGATCTAATGTAAAATATAATTACTTTAAAATACACTGATGATTGCGTTTTGGGGTTTCTTTTTGTTTGTTTTGTTAATCCTCATCTGAGGATATGTTTACTAATTTTTTATTTTTTTAATATTTTATTGATTTTTTTTTACAGAGAGGAAGGGAGAGGGATAGAGAGTTAGAAACATCGATGAGAGAGAAACATCGATCAGCTGCCTCCTGCACACCCTCCACTGGGGATGTGCCCACAACCAAGCTACATGCCCTTGACCGGAATCGAATCCAGGATCTTTCAGTCCACAGGCTGACGCTCTATCCACTGAGCCAAACCGGTTAGGGCATGTTTATTAATTTTAGAGAGAGGAAGGAAGGAAGGAAGGAAGGGAAGAAAGGGGCAAAAAGCCGAGAGGGAAGAAGAGAGAGAAATATCAATTGGTTGCCTCTCGCATGTGCCCCAACTGAGGACCGAATGTACAACCTAGGTTAAGTGCCCTGACCGGGTATCGAACCTGTGACCTTTTGGTGTATGGGATGACACTCCAACCAACTGAGCCACATCAGCTAGGACTGATGGCTGGCTTTAATACATTTAGTAATGGATATAACCTGACCAAAACAATAATTACAAATACTGCCACACACAATTTTTAGAGTTTGTGTTAAAATATGTCATTAAACATATATATACTTCATAAGCCTACTGAGCTGATAAACCCCATCATCCACTGGTTGGTTCCTGTAGTATATAGTTATGGCTTCTATTCAAACAGATTAATAACTTGCAAAGACAAAAAAAAAAGGCCATTTCAGTTGTTGCTGAAATGTGCACTGAGTAACATAAGCATGGAATGGGAAGGACAACTCAATTAGTCAAAGACCAGTTAAGATGAAGTCAGTGCAGTCAAGGGGACTGACAATATGGAATTTTTGAAATATGATTTAGATGCCACTACTGACATGCATGGATGACTGATGGTAAGTTTGAAAATAGAAAAGGCCACTTACTGAAGGCTCCAGCACGGTCCTGTCCTACCATGGCTATTGTTAGTAGGGGAGGAAAAACAACAGTGAAAGGAATAGAATTTATTTTTAAATCGAGGGCATTATAAAATTTTAAATTAGTGCTTATTGATTTATAAGTATCCAAATTCCTTTCAAAAAGTATGGAAAAGCATTTCATTCAGAGCAAAAACTCAGCAATAGTATTGTAATTTTAGTATCCTAAGCAATTCAATTGAACATTTTATACCATTTAAATAATCTAAAATCCAATTATATTTGAAATATTTTACTGAAGTAACTTCCGATAATTTAAAATATTCTCACAATGTAAAACTACACTAAGGAAATTCATTTAAAATGAAAAAAAGAAATACCCAAAGCATGTTCAAAAATTGAAATACTTAGAATGAAATATTTTAAAAATTCATTCTGTCTGTATGTGACTCTTCATAAAAAAACACACTGGTATGAGGATGCTCTCAGTTTCTTGCCAAAAAGAATGTACTAGTAAACAGCTTCAGTCTATTTTACCACCATTTGTTTATAGCTAAATACAAAATATGTATTCTTAAAATGAACACAGTAAAATAATAATCTCTAGCTTTTTTCTTACAGAGTTATTCCTTTTTCTTTTTTTTCTTTTTTACCAATTCCTACCATAGTAAGAAAAACTGAAAACAGAAATTCTGTATTTTAAAATGATGACATACAGGGATACCAGTTAGGCCAAGAGGTGTACCTGTATAAAGAGCACTAATCTGAAGTATGTAGCACTCAAATATTCTGGACGAGACTCAGCTTAATGTTCGGATATTGATGCTTTCTATTCATGACACACCAAGAATGGGAGTGAGAGGGTCTGGGGTGAACAGGAAAAGGGAGAAGAACAAGGAGAGGAACATGTGTGTGTCTCTCAAAATAACCTAGGAAGTAAGAAACAGTATGCCTGGGTCCAATTGTGACTCCCCAATTCCACATTTTCTATAGTAGTATTTACTCATGTTGGACACCTACACAGTTCAAATACATTCCACATCAATCAAGCCCCCTGAATGAGCCAGAAAAATAGCAAAAATGCATTTTCAATTGTATTATTATAAATTGCATCCTTTATGTTTTTTGAAGACTCTACATTTTTAATATTTCTGATAGATGTATTTAAAAAATAGAAAATACAGAGTAAAAACAGCCTATTTATAATAAGTAGCAGATAAAATACCCACTTTAATATTGATGTTTAATTTGAAAAGACTCAGTATACAACAAAACTGCCTGGAAGTAAAAGTCTCAGTATAAACAAATGTCTTCCACTACATTCTCAAGTAAGTGACCAATATTTCTCTTACTTTACTCCTCTCCTTATGTTAATTCATCTCTTCTGAAATGCAGCTCCTGTACTAAATCTAACAGTTTTATTCTATTCATACTCTTTTCAGTGACTGAGAAACTGTTACTTCCTTCCCAGGAAATGTACTTGGTTCTAGTACTTCAGCCCACTGACTGTCAAGGCAGATTTGGGTTGCTTGCTATCAGAAAATGCTAGATTATCCCCATGTCCTGTTACATGTCTCTAGCTACATGAACACAAACGTTGAAGCAAGGTCTTCTGCCATTAGTTTAAGTAGACAAATATGTAAAAAAAAAAAATTGAATGGAACTGAGCAAATCAGAAAAAAAACTTAACAAGTCTTAGTTACAACAATAGTTATTTGAAGGAAGTTAAATGAACTGAATTCTCAGAAATGATGCTGGAGAGATTCACTACCACAGATTTCTTCATTTTGATTATTATTTTTTAAAGCCTATTGTTTGATCACAATTACTTATTAGAAATTTCTAAGTTGTCAGTTTCTAGATTGATGCACAAAAGTTTTGCCAGTCAATTTGTAAGCAGGACTATAGCACAACAATGAGCAACCTGTTAGTCAAACTGAACAAACACTAATTGCTACCACTTACTTAGGAACAGGTTTGGGGTTTTTTTTACTTCTATCTACCAGGAAGAGTGGTTTATGAGTATGACAAAATATCCAATAAGCTCATAGGGACACTTTTGAACTTTTGAACAATGAGTTAAATTTATCTTCTGCATTTTATATCCCAATCTACTATTTTAAATTGGTATAGATATCTGCTGAACTTGATATTCTTAAATGTTGAACTAAAAGGTTTTGTGTATAGCTCTTGTGCTAAATTAATAAAAATCAAGAACAAAGCATGTCTAACACTATACCAGCAATAAGGAACAAAAACCCAAATCAAGAAAATAGCAATTTACCGCCAAGCAAAGAGTAGAGTTGCCCCTGATTTGGTGCTAAAGAGACTAAGACCTGAGCATTCAAAAGTAATACTAATTCCGTGTTTGACTATCACCTCATTCCGAGAACTACAATTACCTCTGTCTTAACACAATTGTTGCCAAGGCAATAGTTCCCAAAATTAATGCTAAGCTTTAAACAAAGGATGGGGAAATCAACTTATAAGGCATGCACAGAGACATCTAAAAATAAACAAGAGAAACAGAGTGGCTATCCAAAGAGGAAGGTGTAATAAATAAAGAAAATAATGGTGGTACCTGAATCTCCTGAAGTAATACCTTCTCCTGAAGCCTACCTTCAAGACCACCTGGGAAGTAACAATTTTGCTTGGCTTCTTATGTGTTTCTAAATCCTCACATATGTATTCTTAAGGAGGGTAAATGTCTTAAAGATCTTGAATTATCACTTCTAAGAGGAACTAAGATTAGAAAGACTTTACTATGATTGATAAAAATTCTCTTTTATTTTACTGATAGTAGCATTAATAAGAGGAAAAGCTTAACAAATACTAGTAAAGCTATTTTGCCTATTTATATTCCTAATACAAACACTAATACAAAAAATTTTAAATATACAGTACCTGAAACTGAACTCTGGGACACTGGATCAGAGATAAATTAGTACCAATTTTCCGTACAATACTCCGAGATGAACCATATGGCTTCCCAGACCAAAGTACCTGAGTAAACAGAAAAAAGAAAATACAAACGTTTCATTACATGACTTATAATACTATTAACACAAAGCACTAAACAATTAATTGCATAACATGCTGACGCATTAATTACGGAATCAGAATGTCTAAATGTTATGGGAAATAAACTAATACTTCTCAATTTAAAAAATTGTAAAATAATACTACATTTGAAGTAAAACGTCATCTATTTTCATACTGTTCTGCAAAGGAAACACTATTTTACCTGTTCTGCTATACTTTTAGTTATATAATTTTACATACACTTACATTTTTTAAAACTATGAGCTACTTTAACTATAATGGAATTTTCAAAACAAATCCAAAGCAGTACAAAGTTCAGAATCTGAATTTGTACCATGCAAGGTAATGCATTTTGTTTGCTACACAAGAACACTTGGCCAAGGGTGAGCAGGGGCCAAAATCCAGTTGCAATACATTTTCTTGTGAGGTCTTGTTCCCAGGGAAAAGGCCCCTTTTCCTAACGTACAAAAAGGTACTAAATGGGCTAGTGGTAACCCTAATGAGCAAAATTTTCCCAGACGAAATCATAATACACAGAGAACATTGTGCTATCCTTAAAGTAAGAACAAAAACAAACCCCCAAAGCAAAAAGCAAACAAAAAACATACACACGTAGAATGTTAAATTATTACAAATTGTACCTTGAAACTTCTCCCCACGTATATGATCTTTCCTTAAAGAAAAAAGCTATCCGTTTTGAGTGCTACACTTGAAAGCCTAGGCAGAAGAGGAGGTAAAGAGAGGTAGTATGCTATTAAAAGCAATTTAAAAAGAAAAGAATGAGATTGATATGATTATATTTCATTCATTAAACTTTAACATTCAATTATATCCTAAAATTAAATAAATAGTACCAAATCAGCTGAAATGTATTCTAAGCAATGGACACCAATCCCCTTTTAAAGTCACTCCATGTATAATGAACAACATAAACTGATGAACAAAAACAGATCCAGAGACAGAGAAACATCGATCAGACCGTCAAACCTCCGAGGGAAGATAGGAGAGGGTGGGGGTAAGAGGGAGATCAACCAAAAGACCTGTATGCATGCCTAACCAATGGACACAGAAAACAAGGGGGTGAGGGCATGAGTGGGGGAGGTGGGGGGGGGGCAATGGGGGAGATAAGGACACATATGTAATACCTTAATCAATAAAGAAATTTTAAAAAATCAACCACACAAAAAAGTCACTCCATGGAAATTCTAATTTAAAGAATAAAATGACTCTAATATAAACAGTATGACCAAACAATAAATGTTATTGTAAACAGTGGTACCTTCAATACATAACCCAAAGTAGACCTCTACAACATTCTAAAAGTATGCACAAATCAAAACGAGCATAGAAGAAATCAGATTTCTTAGATTTTAGCAACCAAGTCTAATTTAGGGATAACAGTATGAGTTAAAGTGAGGATCAAGGGGGAATATAGATGATACTTCTGGCATCTGCCTCAGCCGTTATGTGATTCTCCTCATGATGTTCAAAGTTTCACTTGACTGTTACTTGGGAGAGGTCCTGTAACCTACAACTAGCTACTATAACCAACAAAAACTATAACTCTTGCTTTGGAAATATAAATTTAAAAAATAGTACAGATTGAAAAGTTGGCCAGTAGAAAGACATCAATATTGAAATATGAATATTAAACAAAGAATATGAAGCAAAGTTACCCTGATGCTTAGAAAGGAATTACCTGTAGTTTAGGAACTCAATTTATGCCTACCAATGTTCATATAGGGGATTATCACACAAATACTACCAATAACACACAAGGACTAAGAGAAGGAAAAATATCTCACTAAAGGACAATGAGAAGCACTGCAATTTTATAAGGTCAAGAAAAAATAAAAACATGAGCAAGTAATTCTAAAATAGTATGTAAGCAAACTCTTTACCTTATACTTGTTCATAGGTCTTGATCTTTTAAAAATAAATCCATAGGGCAATAATATCTATACCTTTCAGTCATTTCTCTTCTCGAGTCTTTTGTTTAGTCACAAGTCAAAATTCTATGATATCAGAGTAGTAGAACACTATGCATCACAATATGACAACTACATAGAGCAGGGGTGGGCAAACTTTTTGACTCGAGGGCCACAATGGGTTCGTAAACTGGACCGGAGGGCCGGAACAAAAGCATGGATGGAGTGTTTGTGTGAACTAATATAAATTCAAAGTAAACATCATTACATAAAAGGGTACGGTCTTTTTTTTTTTTTAGTTTTATTCATTTCAAACGGGCCAGATCCAGCCCGCGGGCCATAGTTTGCCCACGGCTGACATAGAGTCTAAAGCAAATCTTGTCCCTCCAGTAAGCAAAGATCTTAACGGGAGATGACGAGGACAAAAGCTAACAAAGAAAAATTTAGAAAGTATTTGCCAAGGTCAGGAACTAATATTTCTGCCAGCTTTTAGCATTGCTTGCTATGGCATGCTTCAAGACTGTTTCAACTACTAGGTATTACCTTCCCATCTGCATAATATCAGAAGGAAAAAAAAATACCAGCAGCTTCTACAAGAGAAGGTGAACAAAGACTGAGCTTCTACTTATAAGGAATAAGTAGACTATTTAGGTTTATACAAAGTTAAAGGAAGTAAAAGAACAGATTGCGTCCTGACCGGTTTGGCTCAGTGGATAGAGCACTGGCCTGCAGACTGAAGGGTCCCAGGTTTGATTCTGGTCAAGGGCATGTACGTTGGTGGCGGGCACATCCCCAGTAGGGGGTGTGTAGGAGGCAGCTGATCAATGTTCCTCTCTCATTGATGTTTCTAACTCTCTATCCCTCTCTCTTCCTCTCTGTAAAAAATCAGTAAAATATATGTTCAAAAACACACACAACAGATTGCTTTATGTGATTATTTTTTCAAGTATACAAAGTAGACTAACAAAAGGTTGTTCTCCTGTTACTTGTGAATTGCATAGCAGTTAGCACCAAGAAATATGAAGTGACTATGTAAGCTAATGACTGGGATATTTAGGAGAAGAGCCATAACCTTTCCTGGATTATAGGAAAAAAAGTGAGCAGCTAAATTCCAGGAACTCTAAAACTAGGCCTTTATTTTTTCCTTTTCAGTTTTCACGGAGGGGGAGAAATTATAAATGGTTATAAAGAAATAACGAACAGATGGTATTGAAAAGTCACCATCTGTACCCTGGGAGGCTGCATGGGAGTGCATCTCCTACCCTAACGTTGGCTGAACTGTCTTGTCAATATACTTGTTTGGAGAAGGAAAGAGTTTCTCTAAAGATAAACTGCCATTACTATTTTTTCAGATGTAAGAGAAAGGGCAAGGAGAAAACTGTCATAACTAGACAAGTCAATGTCATTAATAAGAATTCAATCCCATTAAGAAGCAGTTAATAATTTATAAGGACTACTGATAAATAATCTAATAATGAATCTCTGGGTGTGTGTTTGCATGTCTGTTATAGTAATGGCAGTCCATAACATTTAGCAACAGTGTTGAAAGTGATGACAGCAAGGAGAAGGATGACACAGGAAAGCAGTTTGGTGTTTTTTTAACATTGGGAAATGCTATTGTAGAAGTGTTGGAAGTGTGAAGCTGGAATCTGAAGCTGTCATGTGTCTCATCATAATGACTGCACTCAAGTTTTATGTGGTAATTTATTTGTTATAAACTGGTTTAATCTCCACTATTATTTGAGATGCACCATTTAGCAGGAAAAAGTATAAGTTTAATTCTAAACAAAGATTTTTCTCAATATACACCATTTTAAAAATATATTTTTATTGATTTCACAGAGGAAGGGAGAGGGAGAGAGAGAAAGAAATCATTGATCAGTTGCCTCCTGAATGCTCCCTGATCGGGACTGAGCCCATAACCCAAGCATGTGCCCTGACCGGGAATCAAACTGTGACCTCCTGGTTCCTAGGTCTATGCTCAACCACTGAGCCACACTGGCGGGTTTCAATATATACCATCTATAATAATAAAAGCGTAATATGCTAATTAGACCAGACAGCCAAACAACCTTCCAGATGTCCTCCCGGACGACCTTCCCGATGACCATGCTATGACATCCACTGGTGCCAGGCAAGCCAAGGAGGGTGCTATGCGATTGGTCCGAGACGCGGCCATCATCCCATGATTGCCCTGCAGAGGGAGGCCCAGGCCACCGGCCAGCAGGGTGATCAATCAATTGGGGGGCTCCACGATCACCCCAAAGAGGGAGGCCCAGGCCACCGACCAGTGGGCTGCGGTGGGTGGGCAGGGCCTCCCTTTGAGGGGCCAATCCATCAGAGAGCCCTGGCCAGGCGGGCAGGGCCTACCTCTTTGGGGTGATCAATTGTGGAGCTCCCGGGCTGTGAGAGAGCACAGGTTGGGCTGAGGGACAAACCCCCTTCAGTGCACGAATTTCGTGCACTGGGCCTCTAGTTTATATATAATATTAATACAAGGGTTCTTACTACTGGGGCTCACATATCCCTGAAATTACATGCAAAATAGTGTGTATATACAACATTTTACTGGGAAGAATGTCAATGCCATTATAAAATTTTTAGGGAGTCTAGGAACAAACAAGTGAAAATTCTTAATTATAAGGAAGCCAAGAGAAAATTAAAAGTGTGTACTGAGGAAAGGTGGGTAGAGATAAAGATGAAACTCTTCTAACAATTTCAAAATTCTCAAATGAAGGTAACAATTCCTTCAGTTTTCTTCCTTATTCTGAACTCCTAGCTACATTCACAGTCATCTTCCAAAGAACAAAAGAAAACAAGGGTACAATTTTTAAGTATTACTGGAAATATATTTCTAATACAAATTAGATATTTGCTATAACTCTTTTCAACATAAAATACTGAGATTAATCAGAATCACATTAACTTCATATTATTCTTTAGGTCTCTATTTTAAAAATATTTTTAATAAGGACATAAATATAATAGACTGAGAAGAAAGTTTGTAACAATGTGAATATATTATTTTAAATTCAAAAAAATGTTGAGGCAAATGGAAGGCAGTGAAGAGGTCTTGGCAGCATATAGGCCTGTCTTTAAAAATAGGCTCTATTAGAAAAATAAACCTATATAATTTTATTATCTAACTAGAGGCCCGGTGCATGAAATTTGTGCAGTGTGTGTGTGTGTGTGTGTGTGTGTGTGTCCCTCAGCCCAGCCTGCACCCTCTCCAATCTGGGACCCCTTGAGGTATGTTTCACTGCCCATTTAGGCTCGATCCCACCCTAAACAGGCAGTCGGACATCCCTCTCCCAATCCAGGACTGCTGGCTCCCAATCGCTCGCCTGCCTGCCTGATTGCCCCTAACCACTTCTTCCTGCCAGCCTGATCCCCTAACCACTCCCCTGCCAGCCTGATTGATGCCTAACTGCTCCCCTGCTGGCCTGATTGCCCCTAACTGCCCTCCCCTGCCAGCCTGGTCACCCATAACTGCCCTCCCCTAGGCTTGGTCACCCCTAACTGCCCTCCCTTGCAGACCTGGTCATTCCCAATGGCCCTCCTCTGCTGGCCCGGTCACCCCTAACTGCCCTCCCTTGCCAGCCTGGTCACCCCTAACTGCCATCCCGTGCAGGCCTGGTTGCCCCTAACTGTCCTCCCTTGCAGGCCTGGTTGCCCCTAACTTCCCTCCCTTTCCAACCTGGTCACCCCTAAATGCCCGCCCCTGATGGCCCAATTGCCCCAACTGTCTCCCCCTACAGGCCTGGTCACCCCTAACTGCCCTCCCCTGCTGGCTCGGTCACCCCTAACTTCCCTCCCTTGCTGGCCTGGTCGCCCCTAACTGTCCTCCCCAGCAGGCTTGGTCGCCCCTAACTGCTCTCCCCTGCAGACCTGGTCACCCCCAACTGCCCTCCCATGTAGGCCTGGTCACCCCCAACTGCCCTCCCCTGTAGGCCTGGTCACCCCCAACTGCCCTCCCCTACTGGC
>NW_006293313.1:55535-65086 GCF_000327345.1 Myotis davidii | reverse complement strand
ATATAGTATTTTTGATGCTGGTTATGAAAACAGTTTGTAACTCGTCTTCCTATAAACCATATTTTTTTACCATATTTTCTTAGTATACTCGTCGACGACTGAAAAAGAAAATTTTGTGAAAACGAGTATACACGTTTCTGCCGGGGAAGGGGTTAATGACCTAAATGAAAATCATCAGCTTTAGTGTTACAAACATTCAAGCAATTTCATTTCCATTACAGGTCCCCATGGAAGGGACTATTATTTATATATGTTATCTAACAATGTATGATAATCTCTGAATTATAAATTTTTTTAAATTTTTAATATAATTTTGACTTTAAAGAGGAGGAGAGAGGAAGAGAGAGGGAGAGAGAAACATCAATGATGAGAGAGAATACACAAGTCCTCCACTGAGGATCAAGCCCAAAATCCAGGAATGTGCCCTGCCTGAGAATCGAACTGTGACCTCCTGGTTCATAGGTCAAAGCTCAACCACTGAACGCACACCAGCTGGGATCTATTTTTATTTTATAGGTCAAATAATTTAAAAAATAATAATACTAACTCTGGTCATCCTAAAACATTAAGAACATTTTCAAATTTAAGCATTAAATATCATTTTTGCTGAAGAGATACAATTTTAAAAAATGTACAGAGACAAGAGCAAGTGACCAATTTGTGCTAAATCTGGGAATATTTTGAATGGATATATAGAGATATACTGTTATAAAGTTGAAAATAGATTTTTTTAAGTCCTTAAACCTTATGATCCTATATAATAATCCTATATAATAAAAGGCTAATATGCAAATTGACTGACCGGCAGAACGATCCGTCACTATGACACACAATGACCACCAGGGGGCAGACACTCAACATGGGAGCTGCTCCCTGGTGATCAGTGCGCTCCCACAGGGAGAGCACCACTCAGCCAGAAACCAGGCTCACAGCTGGCAAGCACAGCAGCGGTGGTGGGAGCCTCTCCCTCCTTAGCAGCAGTGCTAGGGATGTCCGACTGCTGGCTTAGGCCTGCTCCCTGGGGAGCAAGACTAAGCCAGCAGTCGGACATTCTCCCAAGGGCACCTGGACTGCAAGAGGGCGCAGGCCAGACTGAGGGATCCTCCTCCCTCCACCCTGCCACCGAGTGCATGAATTTTGTGCACCAGTCCTCTAGTTTTTAAATAAAAGTATTAACTAAATTAAGGAACAAAAAATACAAATAGCAGAACAGAATTCTCTAGCTAACTTAAACACATAAATGAAGGAACAGAGTATTTTGATATAAATAAGGAAAAAGCATGCAAGTTGAGATTTACCTTGAAAAAATGGAACCCATCTTTAGCAGAGAATACCATATTATACTAGTTTTTTTCTTCATGTTTATAGATGTAATATTATAGGAAACATGACTTACCTTTTACTTTAGTTATGTGATAAAACACATTATAATAGCATTAAATATTAATAATTCTACAACACTGAGTTGTTATGTGTCAAACATATTTCATTCAATAATTCCTACATATACTTAACCCTTTTCTTCCCTAATAACAAATACGTTGTTTTTAACAATCAAATGAATACTGGTAAGTTTTCAATGTAACCCAGAAAGTTACTCCCTCACTTCAGATGCTAGGTGAAGATTTTCTTCTATCATTTAAACAGCAAGCAAATTAAATAGTACATAAACATATTGAATTGTTGGTCATATATAGATTCATTTCACTTTCTCAGAAAAAAATTCTTGTCTGAATTTTAAAAATGAATGTTGAGCACTCACCGACTGCATGTTTACTCCAACCTGTTGAAAAACCATCCTAATTAGGCGCTTAATCCAGCCAAGCATTTAGATGGCAAAGTGTCTCCAAATTTGCATTTCAAGTACTTCAGGTGTACATAGCAGCACATGGTCCATAAAAAACACTAGAATTTTAAAATGCAAATATTAAAATGAAATAATTATTTAGAATCTTTACTGTCTGCAATGTTTCACAAAATAAGTCTAGTTTAAAACATTTTAAATTGTGTCTAAATTTACTTAAGAGAAAACCAATACTGCTTATAATCAACTTTGAGTCAACTAATGGTACAATTTTTTGAAGTTGTTTTTAGAAACAACAAAAACCTACTTATGGCTAATTTAAGTAGGAAATATATTTATAAAAATATATCTAGTAGATTACAATCTTACCAGAACCTGAGTTATAGGCTACACAGCCAGGAAAGACATCCAAAACTGCAGCAGAATTGGTCCTGGGAAGATACCACTGCTACTGCCACCCCTGACAGAACAGAATCTATCAGGTCCCACTTTTGTCTCACTAGCTCTTGAGTTGCTTCCCATACAGGTGGCATTTGCTTGGCTAAATCTACCCAGCTATAGTTATAAGCAGGTTCTGCCACCCACCAAAAATCATAAAGGATTTTCAGAAATATGAAAAAGGAATTCAGATGCTAGGAGGTAAAATAACAAAAGTCCTTTCACACTTATTCGCACACTGTAACCCCAGCCACTCACCCCTCCCCATCAATTTACTGTATATCTGATAGAATTACATTGTTAATTCATAAGGTATAAACCAGTTTACTAATAGTGTTGGTCTCTAATGAGACAAGAAGTTTGCACCAGACTATAAATCAATGCAGTGCTTCCCTATCAAGGCAGTCTTGCTAAACTGAACAAAACAAAACAAAACAACAGCTGAACAAAACAGTGTACTTAGTGATATAAAGAGTTTGTGATATAAAGAGTTCTACACTTTGAGAAGAACTTTATGAACAATTACAGAGGATGGAGGGGGAAAATAAAGGTGCCACTGTACACCAGACACTGGGTAAAATGAACTGAAAAGAGCCAGGCCCTAATGTTAGGGGATAGTATGCAATAGATTCTAAGCACTGTCAGGTATGTATAACTTATAGGCAATTATGAAACAGTCATTACTAGAATTTTGATGACACATATATTTTAATATTACAAACATCTATTACTGCCTATAAGAATGAATACTTTCTCAGAATTAATGGGAATAAAAAGAGTAAAGGGTTAAAAATGTCAAGGCTGAAAATGACTCACAAAATGGTCAGAGAAAAAGAATGTCTTTATGTAGAATTTGAAAAGCTACCCCTTCAATTTTTTTAAAAACTTGAGATACATCACTTCTTAGCCTTTTGGCTAAGATCAAGTGTAAAAAAGGTGGGATATAACTTAAAGTGCACGAATTTTAAATGTCCAGCTTGATGACTTTTTATATATGTTTTATAAACCTGTACAGCTACCACCCACATCCTATCTAATAAAAGCATAGTATGCAAATTATCCCCTTGACCGGGAGTTCTTCGGGGTGTTCGACCAGGGGGCAAGGCCAGCCGGTACATATGACGCACATTAGCTTGACTCGTGCATGTGCGATACATAAAAAGCTCTTGCTGGCGCCAATTGCATGCGTGTTTCGATTTGTCGTTGTTGATCGTGAATTGGGTTGTTTTTGTTGACATTCTGAAGCTGAAAGAAAGCAGCAGCATCGACAGAATATGTCTGAAGACCAACTACTGGCACAACGTATCTCTGAAGCCAGCTAAGTACTCTAGTGTTTGGATAGCAGTTTTCATTTAGGAATGGATATTATTGAAATCACCCATAAAATGATTTGTAACAGATCTATTATTGAAGCTACCTTTGGAAATAGTATATTTAATGATAATATTAAATATATCTAAATGTGCGATTCTTTGTCCTGAAAATGAGCACGTTCATAAATTAAATGAAGAAATTTTGGATATACTAGATGGAGATTTTCATACCTATTTGAGTGACAATTCCATCAATTCAACAGATGATTCTGAAAAGGAAAATTTTCCCATCCAATTTCTTAATAGTATTACTCCTTCGGGAATGCCTAATCATAAATTAAAATTGAAAGTATGTGCACTTATCATGCTGAGAAATCTTAATAGTAAATGGGGTCTTTGTAATGGTACTAGATTTATTATCAAAAGATTCTGACCTAACATAATCGAAGCTGAAGTATTAACAAGATCTGCGGAAGGAGAGGTTGTTCTGATTCCAAAAATTGATTTGTCCCTGTCTAACACTGGCCTCCCATTTAAATTAATTCAAAGACAGTTTCCTGTGATACCAGCATTTGTGATGACTATTAATAAACCAAAGGACAAACTCTAGACAGAGTAGAAATATTCCTACCTGAACCTGTTTTCGGACATGGTCAGTTATATGTTGCTTTCTATCGAGTCTGAAGAGCATGTGATGTTAAAATTAAAGTTGTAGCCCTAATTGGTTTGGCTCAGTGGATAGAGCGTCGGCCTGCGGACTGAAAGGTCCCAGGTTTGATTCCGGTTAAGAGCATATTCAATTTATCACTCATTGTTTTTATCAATGTTTTTATATAATGTTTTTGTTTTTATGTCATGTTATTGTTTCTAAATCATCTCTTTGTTGTTATATCATGTTGTTATTGTATATTAACCAATTTATATATTATTTTCATATACATTTTACTAATTTTCTTTCATCTCTGACACTTCTATTATAGAGAAAGGACAAATAGCGATGTTAAAATATTTCTTCTAATTAATTTCCTTTCAATGTGCACAAATCCATGCACCAGGCCATTAGTTAGGATATAAGCTCCCTGGAAATAAAAGAAAACTTAAAAAAAAAAAAGATATAAACTCCCTGGGGCCTCTTCCCAGGGAACATTCATGCCTCATCTATCTAACCACTATCATAACTTTACAAGCTTATATTAGATTCTGTTGTAGGGGCTGGTAAACTATAAATTAGAAATAGGGCCCAGCCAGTGTGGCTCAGCAGCTGAGCATAGACCCAGGAATTAACAGTTTGCTGGTCAAATTCACAGTCAGGCCACATGTCCTGGTTGAGGGCTTGGTCCCCACTAGGGGGCGTGCAGGAGGCAGCCAATTGATGATGTTCCTCTCAACGATGTTTCTATCCCTCTCCCTTCCCCTCTCTAAAAATCAATAAAAACAAATATTTTAAAAAATAGGGGAAGTTCTTAATCTGGCACCAAAATATTAGAATAAAACTTTTTAATTACCTAAATAAGAAAAATCATCAGATCTTAAAGGGTTTACACACAAACCCATTTGCTCCAAGCGCTTGCACAGAGGCAGCAGATTAAGAAGCTCCTGGGTCGCCCTAGCAGGTTTGGCTCAGTAGATAGAGCATCGGCCTGCAGACTGAAGGTCCCGGGTTCGATTCTGGTCGGGGGCACATGCCTGGGTTTCAGGCTCAGTCCAACATGCAGGAGGCAGCCAATCGGTGGTTCCCTCTCATCATTGATGTTTCTGTCTCTTTCCTCTCCCTCTCGGAAATCAATAAAGATATACTTTTTTTTAAAAAGGAAGAAGAAGAAGCACCTGGGTCTTACAAGGAATTAAAGTGACTAACTTCAGGGCAAGGGCTGTAGAGTCAGGGACAGTAGGGGGGAAAAGCACTATTTCAAGAAAAAAAAATTTCCGTAATCTGGCAAAAAAAAATAAATTGACACAAGTCTAGGAAATAATCCCAAACAAGATGAACTCAAAGATCCACACCAACATCATAATTAAAATGCCAAAAATTAAAGAAAGAATATTAAAAGTAGCAAGAGAAATGCAACTAGCTACAAACAAGGGAGACCCCCATAAGAAAATCAGATTTATCAACAGAAACTTTGCAGACCAGAAGTGAATGGCAAGATATATTCAAAGTGATGAAATGAAAGTACCTACACCCAATAATACTCTCCTGAGCAAGATTATCATTCAGAATTTTTTAAAGTTTACTTTTATTGACTTCAGAGAGGAAGGGAGAGGGAGAAAGAGATAGAAACATCAATGATGAGAGAGAATCATTGATCGGCTACTTCCTGCATGCCCCCACTGGGGATTAAGCCTGCAACCCAGGCATGTACCCTGACCTGAAATTGAACCATGACCTCCTGGTTCATAGGTCAACACTCAACCACTGAGCCACACCAACCGAGGATAGTTTCCCAGACAAGCAAAGGTTAAAGGAGTTTATTACTACTAAACCAGCATGTTAAAGGGACTCCTTTAAGGGAAAAAGAAAAGGTCAAAACTTAAAAAAAAAAAAAAATATCGGGAAGAAAAAAATCTCACTGATAAAAGCAAATAGTAAAAGTAGATCAACCAATCATAAAGCTAGTAAGACGGTTAAAAGGCAATAGTAGCCCTAACCGATTTGGCTCAATGGATAGAGCATCGGCCTGCGGACTGAAAGGTTCCAGGTTCAATTCCAGTCAAGGGCATGTACCTTGGTTGCAGGCACATCCCCAGTAGGGGATGTGAGGGAGGCAGCTGATTGATGTTTCTCTCTCATCGATGTTTCTAACTCTCTATCTCTCTCCCTTTCTTTCTGTAAAAAATCAATAAAAATATATTTTTTAAAAAATAAATAAATAAATAAAATAAAAGGCAATAGTAGTATAATCATGTGTAAATACAATAATAAATTAAGGGATAGACACCCACACACAAAAGATGTAAAATATAATGACAAATACAAACAAGAGGGTAATAAATAAATTGTAGTGCTTTAAGAACGCGTTCAAACTTAAGCAACCATCAATTTAAAATAGACTGCCAAAATATAGTTTGTATATCTGAATCTCACAGTAACCACAAAACAGAAGCCTGTAACAGATATGCAAAAAATAAAGAGAAAGGAATCCAAACAAAGCATTATAGAAAGTCATCAATGTTCAGAGAGCAAAAGAAGAAACAGAAGAATAACAAAACAACCAGAAAACAGTTAATAAAATGGTAAATAACTACATAATATTCATTACTACTTTAAATGTAAAGGAGTTCATCATCACCAAACCAGTATTACATAAAATTTTAAAGGGTCTTCTTTAAGAATAAGAACAAACTATCAAAATTATGAGTAATAGCCTGACTGGTGTGGCTCAGTGAATGAACGTCAACCCATGAACCAGAAGGCCACAGTTCAATCCCCAGTAGGGGGCATGCAGAAGGCAGCCAATTGATGATTCTCTTTCATCATTAATGTTTTTCTCTCTCCCCCTCTCCCTTGCTCTCTCAAAAATCAATAAAACAAAAAGACATTTATAAAAAAATACGAATAAAATGGCAGTACATATCAACAATTGAATCTAAAAAACAAGCAGAACAGAAACGGGCCCTCAGATATAGAGAACATTTTGATGGTTGCCAGATGGGAAGGAAGTTGGAGGAAAATGGGTGAAAAAGGTGAATGTAATTGAAAAAAAAATGATAAGTATATAAATAAAATCTCTAATCAAAAGACATAGGGTAACTGAATAGATAAGAAAACAAGACCTCTACATAGGCTGTCTATAAGAGATCACCTCAGAATGAAGGACAACCACAGACTAAAAGTAAAGGGATGGAAAGATATTTCATGCAAATGGAAATGAAAAAAAAAAGTTGGGGTAGCAATACTTATATTGAAAAAATAGTCTTTAAAACAACAGCTACAATAAGAGACAAAGATACTATCCTATATAATAAAAGGCTAATATGTAAATTGTCCCCACGGGCAGGAGTTCGACCAACTGGGAGTTAGACGTGTGCTAACCATCGTGGGGCGACCAGTGGGGCAACTGGCGGACGGGCGGTGCCCGGCCAAGGTGGGTGCAAGCGGGAGCCCCGATCACCCCACAGATTGGCCCTGATTGCCAGCAAGGCCTAGGGACCCTACTGGTGCAGGAATTTCGTGCACGAGGCCTCTAGTAAAATGATAAAAGGAGTAACCTAACAAAAGGATATAACCCTTATAAACATTTATGCACCCAACATAGGAACACCTAAATATAGAAAGCAAATCTTCATTGACATAAAGGGAGAGATCAACAGTAAGGGATTTTAACAGCCATCAACATCAATGGATAGATCTTCCAGACAGAAAATCAACAAGGAAAACATGGCCTTAAATGACACACTTTATCAGATGGCTTTAACTTATTATTTTCAGACCATTTTACCCCAAAGCACAGAACATACATTCTTTTCAAGTTCACATGAAACATTTTCTAGCGTAGACCACGTGGTTAGGACTCAAAACAAGTCTCAATAAATTTAAGAAGACTGAAATCATATCAAGCATCTTCTCTGACCACAAGGCATGAAACTAGAAATCAACTACAAGAAAAAAACTGAAAAAGACACAAACACATAATGATCTAGTATGTCATTAAGGCCACATGGAGGCTAAATAACACATCACTAAACAATGAATGGGTTAACAATAAGATCAAGGAAGAAATCAAAAGATACCTTGCGCCCTGGCCAGTAGCTCAGTGGTTACAGCATCAGCCCACTCACCAAAGGATAGCGGGTTTGATTCCAGGTCAAGCGCATGTGCCTTGGTTGCAGGTTCAATCCCCAGCCTGCTGAGAGCGCATGCAGAAGGCAATCAATTGATGTGTCTCTTTCAAGCCTATCTGTGTGTGTCTCTCTTCCCCCCCTCACCACTGTCCCTCCTACTCTCTCTAAAAATCAATGGAAAAATATCCTTGGGTGAGGATTAACAAAAAATAACAATAAAAGTTTTAAAAAAATATAAGGTAACTTGACACAAATGAAAATGAAAACACAACCCAAAATCTGTGGAACTCAGTGAAAGCAATCCTGAGAAGGAAATTCATAGCATTACAGGCCTACCTCAAGAAACAAAATAAAATCTCAAACAATCTAACCATAAATTTAAGGGACTAGAAAAAGAACAACAAAGTCCAAAGTGAGAAGAAATGAAATAATAAAGATCAGAACAGAAATAAACAAAACAGAATCTAAAAAAAAAAAAAATACAAAAGATCAATGCAACCCAGAGCTGACTCTTTAAAAAGATAAATAAGATTGACTCATACAGGACAAAAGAGAGGAGTCAAATAAAATCAGAAATGAAAGAGAAGTAACACTGGCACCACAGAAATACAAAGCAGTATAAGAAAACTAGAGGCCTGATGCACAAAATCTGTGCAAGGAGCTCGGCCCTCGCAGCCATGGAGGCTTGCCCTAACCCTCGCAGACCCAGCTTCATTCAGAAGGTCTTTCGGCTGTCTGATCTAATTAGTATATTATGCTTTTACTAGAGGCCTGGTGCATGAAATTCATGCATGGAGAGTGCCGGGAGCCGGTCCATCCTTGCTGTTTCAAGGGACCTGGCATATATGGCATACTGTTCTTAATATGTTTGCTCACCTTCTTGGCACTATGTGTTTTAACCAAGGTCACCTCTCCGAGAAAGGTTGTTTCCCCACGTAGGGATTTTTCCCTGAAGTCAGGGAGGGGATAAAACTCCTTAACTAAGTGCCAGACGGGTAGTTAATCACTTTAACTACAAACAATCATGCTTAAGCTACGTAATCTTTACTCCCTGGACTGGAGATAAGAAACGCCCTAACCTTTGGAATAGTGATAGGATTGGAATCAACTGGTATAAATACAGATGTAACAAGACAACAGGAGGCAGAACCTCAGAAACAGACCTTAGAGAGACAGAGCTTAGAACACAGAACTCAGAACACAGAACTCAGACG
>NW_006293313.1:51920-55353 GCF_000327345.1 Myotis davidii | reverse complement strand
TGTGGTTTGTCTATGCCAGTCAGCATCTCTGGGCCTATCAACAGGGCCTGATCAGTAACCCAGGTGGAGGCCTGGAGTGAAATGAAGGCATGGATGCTGACCAGACGGGGAGAGAAAGAGAGAGGCAAGTGCTGATCAAAAGCTGCCACAGAGGCAACGGATCAGTCCCTGCTTCTCTCTTCAGACCTCTCTCTGGCCCTGATTCCCAGAACCCTCAGCAGTCAGTGCTGGGGTACGGTGCCTCCAGCAGAAGCAGTCAGCAGGACTGACTCCCAGTTTATTGAGCCTCGGTGGTGACTGGTAGTTAAGACCCAGGATTTTTATATATTAAGATTATTCTAGATAAGGTTAAGGGGTTAAGTTGCAATACTACTTACACGTAAAGCAACATTTTTTTGAGGTAATTATAATTTAAATGAGTATAGTTTCACAATAACTCTGTTAGCAGTAATACAATTGTCCTTAAATTTAAAATGCCAAAAAATTTGCCCTGGCTGGGGTGGCTCAGTTGCTTAAGTGTCATTCCATACACCAAAGGGTCACAGGTTCCATTCCCAGTCAGGGTATATACCCAGGTTGTGGGTTCAATCCCCAGTCAAGACATGTGTATAGGAGGCAACAGATCGATGTTTCTCTCTCTCTCTCTCTCTCTCTCTCTCTCTCTCATCAATAAAATAAGAATGCCAAAACCTTTGAAATCTATACTACATTGGAACTTATTTTTAGGAGGTATTTGGGAACTATTCAAGGAAATGGTCATCTAATTATCTTCACAATGAGAGAGGAATATGACCATTATATAGGAGAGCCCAAGAAGATTAACATAACATTCTTAATTATTCAGTTGGCTAAATTATTAGAATAAAGTTTCCTCTTCTCAGAATAGTAAAAGATTAGGTACACTGTTATCAGTGCATCCCAAATGACAGTATACAGTCTGGTGTTGAACAACAAAAAAGAAAAATAAGGACCATGAAGTAAAAAACAAAAATTTATTCAATTTAAAGTTACTGTTTAATTTGAGAATATGTCCTTCCTACTTTTTTGATGTGAAAATGCCTTTCCTTTTAGGATATGGGAACAGTAAATTAGTGTTATTTGATTTAAAAAAAAAATGTCCTGACTGATAATCTGCCACTTGTAAAGATCACACACAACTAGACACAATTTGAAAGAGTTGCCCAGCAGAATACACAACAACGCCAGAGGTAAAGGTCCCGTACCAAAAAACCCCCACAAAAAACGCATTTGTCCTTTACTTGTCCTTGTCCGTACAAAAACAAAACAAAAACTTGTCCTGTTCCTTAATGGCAATCAAAGGGGAACCTGCCCTATTTTTCAGCAAAAATGCTGAACTGCAGATGGATTTCCACACTGGAACTGAAGATAACTCAGACAGTGCCTTCCATTTCGAAGTGTACTTTGGCAGCTATGTCGTGGTGAACAGCCATCATGTTGGGAACTAGAAATCAGAGGTGAAATACTCTGATATGCCCTTTGTGAATGGCCAACCATTTTTAAAAATACATTTTTATTGCTTTCGGAGAGGAAGGGAAAAGAAGAGAGTAACATTAATTACAAGAGAGAATGATTGATAGGCTGCCTCCTGCGTGCACCATACTGGGGATCGAGTCCACAACCCTCGAATGTGCCCGGACCAGGAATGGAACTGTATCATCCTGGCTCATAGGTCAACACTCAATCATTAGCCACACTGACTGGGTTGGCCAACCATTTGATCTTCATTTCTTAGTGCTGCAAAATAAGTACCAGGTAATGGTCAAAGGCCGCCACTGTTACACTTTTCCCCATCGGCTCCAGCCAGGATCTGTGAAGATGACCCAAGTGTGGAGAGATGTCCCCCTGAACTCAATGTGTGTCTGCTAGAGAAGGATGTGACCAGACTCCCCATTGTCAAAGAGATACCCCATCTAAGTGACCAAGTGATTCCCAGAGCTAACTATAATAGCATGGGTTCTCCTCACCCTTCCCTTACACTTGGTCATTAAAATTCCTAATTTTTTTTTTAAGAAGTCCTACTTGATATAATGAAAAGTTATCAAATCTATGTAAATAACCTAAGCTACTTTCTGGAAATTAATCTTGAAGTTCAAATCTAGTGGCCACTGCTACACTTTACATCAGTCTAGTTGAGACTTTAAGTCAGAACACTTTACCATACTACGAAACAATATCAAACCTATGGATAAATTTTACTGGCAACAATTAAGTACACTGGAGTAGTCTCCTGCCACCTAGCATAGAATCTGACATATAATGTGTACTTTTTCCTTTTTTCAGTACACAAATTAATAAATGTCATGACCTATGCTACATCTCTCAACAAAAATCTGTTTAGATAAGTCCAACAACACAAGCTAATTAAAATTTGATGAAAAATCTTTCAAGTTAATGTGTTTTAGATATGAAACTAAACTGAAGAACATTTTTCTGTAACATTTTTAGAGGTCAGCTTTCTCCTCGTGACATAAAAGAGGTCAGAGGTGCCGAGGCCGGCTTGGCTCGGTGGATGGAGCGTCGGCCTGCGGACTGGGGGGTTCCAGGTTCGATTCCGGTCAAGGGCATGTGCCTGGGTTGCGGGCACATCCCCAGTAGGAGATGTGCAGGAGGCAGCTGATCGATGTTTCTCTCTCATCGATGTTTCCGACTCTCTGTCTCTCTCCCTTCCTCTCTGTAAACAATCGATAAAATATATTTAAAAAAAAAAAAAGAGGTCAGAGGTAGCTATACTTCCACTCGAACTAAAGGTCTACCATTTTCATGTAAGGATCTCTGAGATATAATCTTACAGTAAATGGCATCAGTATCTTCTTATTATTTTTATTTAAATATTCCATGCAAATAAATTCAGTACTCTGGCATTAATTTTAAAATAATCTTTTGAAAAGACTATTCAAATACCTTAAGTGAACCTGAATATCAGTAGAAACAAGGACACACAACTTGGAAGTCAATAATATTTTTCACGGAGAACCAAGATGGCGGCATAGGTTAACGCCGGAGATTGCTGCCTTGAACAACCAATTCAAATTACGCCTGAAACACGGAACGGACACCATCCAGAACCACAGGAGGGCTGGCTGAGTGGAAATTCTACAACTAGGAGTAAAGAGAATATCATACCCAGACTGAGAGGAGGCGCAGTGCTTAAGTGAAACACTGAGGTACAGAGTACGCGCAGAGCGGGCTGGCGGCAGAGGGCGCGTTGGTGTTTTCAATCAGGAGGGAGTTTCAGACTCTGAGCTCCAGATCCAGGCGAGTCTCTAGGGACCCAGACTCAAATGGGAGAAGCGGGACTGTCTGGCTTCAGTTGGAACTCGAAGGCAGCTTTCTCTCTGAGGTTTGCAGAGGTTGCTGGGACTCTGTGAGGCAGACCCCCTGGGGATGGAACGGAGAGCAGCCATAACCGCTC
>NW_006293313.1:49369-50337 GCF_000327345.1 Myotis davidii | reverse complement strand
GGGCATGAGCGGGGGGGGGGGGAGGGTGATGTGGGGACAGGGACACATATGTTATATCTTAATCAATAAAAAATATATTAAAAAAAAGAAAAATTAAAACACACACAAAAAAATAATATTTTTCACTAACTGAAAATGCTGCCTTTCATAGAGACCAAAAAAAACAAACACACAATACAAAAGATCAATAAAACCAAGTTCTTTGAAAGGATGAACAAGATTGATGAACCTGTAGCCAAGCTCATCAAGAAGCAAAGAGAGAGGACCCAATATAAACAAAACCAGAAATGAAAGAGGTGAAGTAACAACTGACCTCACAGAAATACAAAGGATTGTAATAAAATAAAATAAAATACTATGAACAACTCTATTCCAACAAATTGGACAACCTAGACAACATGGAGATGTTCCTAGAAAAATAGAATCTTCCAAAACCCAATAAGGAAGAATCAAAAAATCTGAATTGGCCAATAGCTATGGAGGAAATTGAAACAGCAATCAAAAAACTTCCAGCAGCCCTGACTGGTTTGGCTCAGTGGATAGAGCCTCCGCCTGCGGACTGAGGGGTCCCAGGTTCGATTCCAGTCAAGGGCATGTACCTGAGTTGCGGGCACATCCCCAGTAGGGGGTGTGTAGGAGGCAGCTGATCGAGGTTTCTCTCTCATTGATGTTTCTAGCTCTGTATCCCTCTCCCTTTCTCTCTGTAAAAAATCAATAAAATACATTTTTTTTTAAAAAAACTTCCAGCAAACTGAAGTCCTGGGCAAGACAGCTTCACGGCAGTTTTACCCAACATTCAAAGAAAAACTAAAACCTACCCTCCTCAGACTATTCCAAAAAATTGAAGAGGATGGAACACTTTCAAGCTCTTTTTATGAAGCCAGCATTAACCCAAACACAAAACCAGATAAACACACTACAAAGAAAGAGAATTACAGGCCAATATCCCTGATGAACATAGATGCTAA
>NW_006293313.1:48622-49291 GCF_000327345.1 Myotis davidii | reverse complement strand
TCAGATCCAAGAGTATATTAAAAAGATCATACACCATGGCCAAGTGGGATTTATTTCAGGGATGAAAAGGTGGTATAATATTGTCAAATCAATAAACATGATACATCACATAAACAAACTAGAGACAAAAATCACATAATCATATCAACTGATGCAGAAAAAGCTTTTGACTAAATCCAACACCCCTTCTTGATAAAAACTCTCAGTAAAGTGGGAATAGAGAGAGTATACTTCAACATAATAAAAGCCTTATATGACAAACCTACAGCCAGCATCATACTCAATGGGCAAAATCTAAACTCATTTCCCGTAAGAAGAGGAACAAGACAGGGATGTCCATTTTCGCCATTCCTGTTTGACACAGCACTGGAAGTGCTTACCATAGTGATCAGACAAGAAGAAGAAATAAAAGGCATCCAAACTAGAAAAGTAAAACTGTCATTATTCGCAAATGACTTGATATTGTACATAGAAAACACTAAAGACTCCATCAAAAAACTACTAGACTTAATAATTTGGCAATATAGCAGGATACAAAATTAACATTCAGAAATCTATGGCTTTTTTATGCACCTATAATGAATTCAGTGCATGAAATTCGTGCACTCAGGGGATCCCTCAGCCCGGCTTGCACCCTCTGAAATTCCTGCCCTCAGGGGGCGTTGGGGC
>NW_006293313.1:47582-48201 GCF_000327345.1 Myotis davidii | reverse complement strand
ACATCCCCCGTGGGGAGTGTGCAAGAGGCAGCTGATCGATGTTTCTCTCTCATCGATGTTTCTAACTCTCCCTCTTCCTTCCTCTCTGTAAAAAATCAATAAAATATATTTTTTAAAAATTAGGGATGGGACGCAGAAGAATTTTGAGTCAGAGATTTTGCTGGTTTTGGCACGCACTCACAAAAAGGTTGCCCACCCCTGCTATAGGACATTGAAAAAAGAGATAGAGGAAGACATAAACAAATGGACGAATATGCCATGTTCAAAGACTGGTAGAATGAACATCCCTAAAATGTCCTTACTACCCAAAGCAATCTATAGATTCAATGCAATTCCCGTTAAAATGTCAATGGCATATTTTACAGACCTAGAACAAACTCTCCAAAAATTCATATGGAATAAAAAAAGGCACTTGTGTCTCTAAATAGACACTTTTCAAAAGTGGACATACGGAAGGCCAAGAGACATATGAAAACATGTTCAAAGTCAGTAATAGCCACAGCAATCCTGGGAAAGAACAACAAAGTTGGAGGGTTCACAATACCAGATATCAAGCTATATTACAAAACACTGTTCTCAAAACTGCCTGGTACTGGCACAAGAACAGACATATAGACCA
>NW_006293313.1:43360-45724 GCF_000327345.1 Myotis davidii | reverse complement strand
GTGCAGGAGGCAGCTGATCGATGTTTCTCTTTCATCGATGTTTCTAACTCTCTATTCTTCTCCCTTCCTCTCTGTAAAATCAATAAAATATATATTTAAAAAAAAATAGATCCAGAGACAGAAACAGAAACATCAAACAGACCATCAAACCTCAGAGGGAAGGCAGGGGGCGGGGGTGGGGGTTAAAAGATCAACCAAAGGACTTGTATGCATGCATATAAGCATAACCAATGGACACAGACAGTATGAGGGTGAGGGCATGTGCTGGGGGGTGGGCATGGCCAGGAAAATATCAATGGGAGAAAAAGGAGACATATGTAATACTTTAAACAATAAAGAATTTAAAAATAAAAATAAGAGTGCTGTCCTTGGCCCCAGCAAAGTAATGAAAACTCACCTCAAACATGATTTTGATAAATTACATAACAATTACTGTTCCCTGAATATTCAAATATTCAATGTGTAAAACTGCTTACTGGCAAGACTCACTAAATTATACCTTTGTAAATTAAGATGTTAGTTTTTTGTAATATGTTTTATTAATTTTTGAGGGGGAAGGGGGGAAAGGAGGAGAGAAGGATAGAGAGATAGAGAGAGAGAGAGAGAGAGAGAGAGAGAGAGAGAGAGAGAGAGAGAAACATCAATCAGCTGCTTCCTTCCTGAACACCAGGGATGAAGTCATACTTGGGCATGTGCCCTGATTGGGAATCAAACTGGTGACCTCTTGGTGAATGGCGCAACACTCAACCAACTGAGCCACACCAGCCAGGGCAAGATGTTTAGTTTTTAAAAGCTGATAAAGGTATTTATCATTACTAAAGCATTAGTTGTAAAACAAAATCTAGACGCAAACTAAATGTCCATCAATAAGAAAATAGTTAAATTCAATATACCTACCCATTCAAGTTTATGGCTATTAAAACAAAAAGAGCTATAAATAATAAAATGCTAAATGAAATTATTGAGAGCTACCATACATGTGATTCTATTTTTTCAAAAAAACAAACAAACACCAGAAAGCATAGAAAGAATGGTAAAATAGACATTTTATGCATACACATACAAAAAGATAAGAATACACTAAAGCTTAACATTAGCTCTGAGGATTGGTAATGAAATCCTCCCCTTTTTCTTTTTTTACACTTATGCACTTCTGTATTGTTTATATGTTTTTAACAAAATAATATACTACTTACGTAATATTTAGAAACCAATTACATTTTTTAACGAAGTAAGTGAAATCTATACAGTGGAGACCTAAAAATTATTCAGCCCTAGCCAGTTTGGCTCAGTGGAGAGTGTTGGCCCTCGGACTGAAGGGTCCCTGGTTTGATTCTGGTCTAGGGGCACGTACCTCAGTTGTAGGCTAGATCCCCAATTCGCCAAGCCATGTGCAAGAGGCAACCAATCGATATAGCTCTCTCACATCAATATTACTGTCTCTCCCCATCCCTTCCACGCTAAAAATCAATGGAAAAAATATCCTCAGGTGAGATATATATATATATATACATATACATATATATAAATATAATTTTTTCAAACTTTGGACCATAGAAGTAAATGACAAAATTAACAATATATAAACTTTGGGGAAATATTATTTCCCAACTTCAGACATCATGAGTTATGACTTTTTATGATTTATGATTTTTGTCATCTTAATGCTTTAGTTAAATTAACTAATTTTCTTAAAAAGTTAAATAAATTTAACCTCACCCCAAAGCAATAATATCTATGTAATCAAAGCTTGCTATTTCAGGATATTTTTCTCAATATACTTTTAAAAAATTTAATTATAGGTTGCACTCCCTATCTACCTAAGCCCAAACAGATTAGGATAAAAAGAGATATCTTGGCGAAAACAAACACAAAATGATTCCCATTCCATGTAAAATCATCTCTCTAGTCTAGAATACTAGCCCACTCTATTGAAAGTACACATTATATCTCATATCAATGTTTATCTGTATACAATACCGTATTTGCCGGCGTATAAGACGACTGGGCGTATAAGACGACCCCCTAACATTTCCACTCAAAATACAGAGTTTGTTATATACTCGCCGTATAAGACTACCCCCTCTTCCGCACACCTTCCACACACCAAATAAAAGGTAAAACAATATCAGATTTGATTTTAACATTTTAATTTATATTCAAATGCTTATGACATGCAGGAAAACTGTCACAAGGCTGTATGTAATCAAACATATACATAAAACAGTGCAAGTTTATTACCGGTAAACATACCGGTAATTCACTAAAGAAAACACACTCTATAGACTGGTACCGTAGATGCTTCTCAGGAACACAGGCAAGCAGCCCACAACCTAGAGGGACTGTCAATGATAGAAGAAAGAT
>NW_006293313.1:36184-43009 GCF_000327345.1 Myotis davidii | reverse complement strand
GCAGCGCTGCTGATGCCTGAACGGTATGTGGAATGAAGTGGGCGGGCATCGGGAGGCCACTATGGCACGGGGCAAGCACTATGGGCAGTCTATCTGAAGTGTACCTGGTGTATAAGACGACCCCCCACTTGGAGGCATATTTTTCAGGGCCAAGAAATCGTCTTATACGCCGGCAAATACGGTAATTCTATTTCAAAAAGTCATTAATAAAATTTCTTAAAGAAAAAAATTGTTATAGTGTTTTATATATTAACTAGAGGCCCAGCACGCGATTGAAATCACGCGAGGAGGAGCCCCACCTCCTGCCGTGTGAGGAGGCACCCTGCGGGGACCGGGACTCAGCGCCGGCCAGCCACAGTGTTGAGTCTGCTAGGGTGGGGGAGTGCTCCAAACCATGCAGTGGCTGCTCTGAGCACTCCCCCAGCCGCCGGGCTGTGTCGTGGGGTGGGGGCAGGTACTCCTACGTGTTGTGTCTCCACTCTGGCCCGCCCCCAGCCTTCCACAGCCACTGGGGTGGGGGCGGCACGCAGTCCCCTCCCGCCCATCTGTGTGCGCAGCTTCTCCTGAGCAGTCGTGATGCTCGGCTAATTAGCATATTCCCTGTTTATATATATATACTAGAGGCCCGGTGCACAAAAATTTGTGCACTCCGGGGGGGAGGGGTGGTCCCTCAGCCCGGCCTGTGCCCTCTCCCAGTCTGGGACCCCTCAGGAGATAACGACCTGCTGGACCTGCTGACTTAGGCATGCTCCCGAGTGGCAGAGGGCAGGCCCAATCCCTAGGTGCAGCCCCTGGTCGGGCTCAGAGCAGGGCTGATTGGGGAGTTGGGGCGCCGCCCTATCATGCACAGAGCAGGGCAGACTGGGAGGGTGCGATGCCACCTTCAGTCACGCTCAGGGTAGGGCCGATTGGGGGGTTGGGGCACCGCCCCGTCACACTCAAAGCAGGGTCGATAGGGAGGTTGTGGCGCCACCCCGGCCTGCACAGAGCAGGGCCAATCAGGGGGCTGGGGCACTGCCCCCTGTCACTCACAGAGCAAGGCCAATCAGGGGGGTGGGGGCGCCATACCGTCATGCACAGAGCAGGGCCAATCAGGGGGTTGGGGCACTGCCCCTGTCACGCACAGAGCAGGGTGGATCAGGCGGTTGGGGCGCCGCCCTCTATCACCCACAGAGCAGGGCCGATCAGGGGGTTGAGGCGCCGCCACTCTCACACTCAGGACAGGCGCAGTGGGGAGGTTATGGCTCTACCCCATCACACACAGAGCAGGGCCTGTGGGGGTGGGGGGTGTTGAGGGGCAGCACCCTGTCACACACAGAGCCGCAGGGCGATCAGGGGGTGGGGGAGCTCCCCCCTATCAGGCACAGAGCAGGGCTGATCAGAGGGTTGGGGCGCCTGCCCCTGTCACGAACAGAGCAGGGCGGATAGGGAGGTTGTGGCCCCGCCCCCTGTCACACACAGAGCTGCAGTGCGATCGGGGCCCTGGTCTGCTGAAAGCAGGTATCTGGTTTTTGGGTTCTATAATCTAAACACTGTTTCAACTCCAGCTCTGAGATCCCGGCTGGCTAAAAGCAGGTTTCTGGGGTTCTGTTTAGCTTCTATATTTGTAACAATGTTTCAAACTGCAAGCTCAGAGGCCCGGCAAGGCATGCAGGGAACGTTGGTTTCCTCTGTCACTGAAGCAAGCAAGCCTCATGTTAGTTTCAAGCTGCCTGACTGCCGACCGCCATCTTGGCTGGAAGTTAATTTGCATATCGCCCTGATTAGCCAATGGGAAGGGTAGCGGTCGTACGCCAATTACCATGTTTCTCTTTTATTAGATAGGATATATATATAAGGGGGGGGGGCGACAAAAAGAGAGAGACTAGAGCCCAGTGCACAAAATTTGTGCACCAGAGGGGGCGGGGGTGTGTTTCAGCCAGGCCTTCACCCTCTCCAATTCATGACCCCTCAGGGACATCCCTCTCACAATCGGGGCCTCTGGCTCCTAACTACTCTCCTGCCTGCCTGCCTATTGCCCTAACCACCTCTGCCTGCTGGCCTGATGCCCCTAACTGCTCCCCTGCCAGCCTGATCACCCCTAACCACTTCTGCCTGCTGGCCTGATCGCCCCCTAACTGCCTTTCCCTGCCAGCCTGATTGCCCCTAACTGACCTCCCCAGCCAGCCTGATCGCCCCTAACCACCTCTGCCTCAGCCCCCATCACCATGGCTTTGACCAGAAGGATGTCCAGAAGATGTCCAATCTGATTAGCATATTACCCTTTTATTAGTATAGGTAGTTATAAAGATTTACAATTTTTATTTTTTGCAGTAATGGAGATTTAATTTGATACAACTTCCTATTTAAGTTGTCTGACTTCTAATATCTTAATGTACAACCAACTTATAATAGTCACATCCAGTTGTAGAAATTAATTAAGTAATATCAAACTGCAGCCCTGAGTGCTCTCCTAGCTGATACACAAATTTGATTAGCCATTATGCAGCACTTAAGAGAAAATAGGTGAGCAATGGAGAAACCCACTTGCCACTTCCACATAACAAATAATTATTATCCCTAATGTTTATAAAGTACTTGCAACTCAAAAAGTAAAAGACCAGAAACCCAATGGGAAAAGGAAAAAGACATGAGCAGGCGTTTTATAAGTGGAAACACAAATAGACAATAAATATGTTTAGTGATCTCACTACTAACCAAAGAAATGTTAATTAAAATGTATCTCTCTTTTCCCCATCAAATTGGCAAAGATGATAAGGGAGACACCTCAATATTGGTAAAGGCATGGGCAAAGTACAACCTTTCTGGAGGGCAACCTAACAATCTATAAAGACAGTCCTCGGGTTATGTCGGACTCGATGTACGTTCGTTTCGTGGTTACGTTGCCATCTCCATTTATTAAAAAAAATTTTTCCGGCATTTTGACATATGTGCATATGTGCTTTATGTTTTTATTATTTACCACAAGTAAAGGTCAGGAATTGTTATCTTTCTTTTAAATTTTTTTTACTGTTTCACTTCATTACTGCTGTGTATATGTTCCATGTGAGTGACATAGGTGCTTAGGTAGTTGGGTTCCAATTTACGGTGAAAATCACGTTACATCGCGCTGTAGGAACGGATCTCCGACGTAACCCAAGGACCTACTGTATATATAAAAGGCTAATATGCAAAGTGTCCCCTTGAGAGTCTGACTGGGAAACTGGGAGTTAAATCACTTGCTATGACATGTGACCACCAGGGGGTGGTGCAAAACGAAGGAAGGCCCCAGCGAGAAGGCCCCAATTGGTCCTCATTGCCGGCCAGGCCTAGGTACCCCACCCATGCAAGAATTTCGTGCACCGGGACACTAGTATGTACATAAAAGCAATTTCACTTCTAGAAATTTGTCATAAATAACCTGACACACAAAAATCTGAAGAGAAAAATCTGTCCTCTTGCCCTAGCTGGTTTGGCTCAGTGGATAGAGTAAGAGGTCCCATGTTCGAGTCGAGTCAAGGGCACATGCTCGGGTTGTGGGCTCGATCCCCAGTGTGGTGCGTGCAGGAGGCAGCCAATCAATGATTCTCTCTCATCATTGATGTTTCATTTTATCTCTCCCTCTCCCTTCCTCTCTGAAATCAATACAAATATATTTTTAAAAAAGAAAAAAAGCTGTCCTCTCAAATATTATGAATAACTGTTTCAAATTAGAAAAGAAACAAAAATATCTAACAAAAGAGGATTGTTTAAATACACCTCATTCATACCAATGAATCTAACCTTACTTCTAGGCTTCTGAATCATTCTTCTACACTAGAAATCCTAAATCCCAATTTACCAGGTCTTCTCTACTGCCCTCTGAATAAACCCAGCTGATTATATTTCTTAATCTAACACTGTTGGATCAAGTTTCTGTCTTATAAGTAGCATAAAATTGGAAAGATAAGGGATGCAAATGAAAGACTTAGCAAACTTAAAAACCTGTTTTAAGTCTAAAAAAAAGTCAATATATAATCCAGATTATAATCTTTTTTATTCCTTAAAAAAAAAGTATATAGGCACATTCATTAAAAAGGTCCAGAACAGGAGCTAGCACATTTTCTGTAAAGGGCCAAATAATAAACATTTTAGGTTTTTGGGTCTCTGTCACAACCTACTCAACTCTGCCCTCCTAAAAAAAGTAGCCAAAGGCCGTATATAAATGAGTGTGGCTGTATTTTTAAAATCATTTATGGATACTAAAATTTGATTTCATATAATTTTCTTATGTCACAAAACAGTCTTTAAAATTTTCTCTCCAACCCCTTACAAATGTAAAACCCACTCTCACCTCACAGTTCATACAAAAACAGGCTTCTGGTCAGTTTAGGCCTCAGATCAGTTTGCCAAACCCTAGTCTAGAGCATGCACTAGCCTAGTGACTAAAGCAGCCGTGGGCAAACTACGACCCGCGGGCCGGATCCGGCCAGTTTGAAATGAATAAAACTAAAAAAAAAAAAAAAGACTGTACCCTTTTATGTAATGATGTTTACTTTGAATTTATATTAGTTCACACGAACACTCCATCCATGCTTTTGTTCCGGCCCTCCGGTCGCATTTAAGAACACATTGTGGCCCTCGAGTCAAAAAGTTTGCCCAACCCTGGACTAGAACATGGTTAGTGGTTTATCCTTAAATGATGGGATTGGATTAAAGTATCATTTTTGTTGCTTACCTAACTTGTGTAATTTGTATCAATAGCACACAATAAACATATAAAAGAATACTTAAATAGCAGTGCAGTAGTTAGCTTTTCAAAGAGCAGTGATACCGTAATAATACTCATCACCAAGACTGCCCAAGAAAGCAAACCTATGGAAAATAAAGTTTACCAGTATTTCAGAAATTCCTGCACTGTATCATGCTGTCTTTTCTTCTCTTTTTCAGACTGGTTTTACCCCCCTCCATTCCTTTGCTTATATCCATAAGTTCACCAGTTACCCACATCAATTTCTTTAATATGCACCAGGTCAAACTCACTTCTCAGCGGAGATTGCTGTTATCAGGTCACTTCTTTGCTCAAATTCCTAATCTGACTTCTAGACTTCTGAATTACTCCCCTACAGTAGGAATCCTAAACTCCAATTCCACAGGTCTTCTCTACAGCCCTCTGAATAAGACCAGCTGTATCTAATTCCTTACTCCTCTAACATTGTTTGGGTGAAGATTCTGTCTTAGAAGATTGGAAAGATGAGGGATACAGATGAAAGTACTCAGGATAAATAGCCAATATATGCTAAGTGCCAAAAGAAAGTAGAGACTATTCACTGATGTACATATTTTTACCCCCTTCCCATGCCCCTTTTACTGGCATATACAATACAGGGGGGAAAACAAACACTTGTACTTACTGAACTACACCTATATATGTTGCTCATAACTTTAAATTCAATTGTATTAACATTTTACAGTTTCAAAGAAACCAAAATGCCTATACAGTGAAGCCTTGACTTACGAGAGTCCCGACTAACGAGTTTTTTGAGATACCAGCTGTCTCTCCTCCGATTTTTTGCATTGAGTTGATAGAGTAATTTGAGTTAACGAGCTCCTTAACGAGCTCGGTCTCTGAACGAATTAACTCGTAAGTCAAGGCCCCACTGTACTGCTATTGTACTCATGTAAATTTCCAGGGTCCCCCCCCCCCACACACACACCCCATTATGGATTTGTAACTCAATGAAAATAATTTTCCACAGTTACATTGTTCCACAATTCTTAAGTCATTCAATTATGGTTAAAAGAGCAAGGACGTTGCGGTGACCAGGTTTAGCATCCTACATACCAGGTGTGCCCCACCCCCTTACATCAGGAAAGACCTTAAGCAAACTGCTTAACCTCTCTAAGCCTTTCCCCTTTCTCTGTAAAATGAAATGCGTACTTCACGCGGCTGTTGTAAAAATTAAACCAACAGGTGGAAACCATTTCAAAGTGCTTCATACCTATCAAGAGCTCCTTAAATGCAAATTATTAGTACTATTCTTTTTTAAAAAATATATATCTTATTGATTTTTTGCAGAGAGGAAGGGAGAGGGATAGAGTTAGAAACATTGATGAGAAACATCGATCAGCTGCTTCCTGCACACCCCCCACTGGGGATGTGCCCGCCACCAAGGTACATGCCCTTGACCGGAATCGAACCTGGGACCCTTCAGCCCGCAGGCCGACGCTCTATCCACTGAGCCACACCGGTCAGGGCTATTAGGACGGTTCTTGGCGCCCAAAACCAATAATGCGACTGTCGAGACTAGATTATTGGGTACCTTTGTTTTCCGTGATTTTGCAAAATCTGAGCAGAGGACAGTTCAAGTCTGCCCGGTGGGAGAACTCGCCCACATTCCCGTCGCACCAACTAAACTGGCGCTGTCCGCACCTTCACGTGTGCCCGGTTTCGCACAACCCTCGGGAGGCGTCATCCCGCACCCGCGCGAAGCCGTGGGAAGATGTAACGGAGATGGAATGATTTGTCTGGGGGGACATGCTTCCACTTAACCCGGGGAGGAGGGCCAAGTCCGGCCGCCGACGGGTCACGGACGGAGCGGGGTGACGGGCACGCCCAGCGCTTCACACCATCCTCTCGGCTTCGTGGGAAGATGCCCATCAGAAAATGTGTTTTGACGCGTCCAAAGGTCGGCCCTTTCTTTCCGGTTTAATGTAAATCCCGGTCACAGGAAGATTCGCGGGGAAGTTCTGGGCGGCGACACGTCAAACCACCGCCCACGCCAGGTGAGGCCGCCGACGCCTGCCGGGGACCAGCGCTTCGGTGCGCTCCTCCTCCCGGGACCCCGAGGCCCGCCCGGCGCTGCG
>NW_006293313.1:30933-36141 GCF_000327345.1 Myotis davidii | reverse complement strand
AAGGGCGCGACACCCGACGGGACCGCCGCCTGGCGGTGAGCGAGCGAACGACGGGCTCCGAGGCCGGGGGAGGGGGCAGATGTGGGGTACACGGGTGGGCGAGTCCCAGCCTTCGGGGCGAGTCTGACTTCCCTCCGCTCCGCCAAAGCTCCAACCCCTCCCGGCCCTCCGCTGCCCCGGCTGCCAGCAATCTCTCCGCTTTCCTTCAGCCGCCGCGCAGCCACCCAACCGGCCCCCGAAGCCCGCCAGCCCGAACCCCGCGCCTTCCGCTGCTTCCCTGACTGTTACCAGGGCTTCCCACCGCCGCGAGGCCCGGGGGCGCCTCCTCGCCCCGACGCTAACCGTCCCCCCCAAGTCCTCAGTCCCCCTTACCTCGGCCGCGAGGCAGCCAGGCGTCTTCCTCTGCTCCTCCTGCTCCCAGCTTGGCGGTCCCAGGACGTTGCTGCCAATCACCCAATCTCCTCCCCAAGCCACGGCCGGACTGACCAATCAGCGGCTTTCTCCGGCCAGGAGGCGGACCCCGGGCTCAGAGCGGAAGGCTCGGGTGCCGCCCCACGCTCCGGCGGCCGCCGCTCGTAGCCATGGTACGCATGCGCGCGGGGCTCGGCGTGGGTGCGGGCGCTTTTCTCTCTCTTGGACCTCGCTTTGTGGCCCCACTGCTCCGCCCCGGGAAGTACTTGGTTTGTAAACCTCAGGATCCAGGTGTGCGGGGCGACCCAAATTCTGAATGTAGCCAAGAGCGTGGCATGCCTTGAAAGAAGCTGTGAGATGTTCGCCCTTGTTGTCCTAACGTATGTTGAGCCCTTTCATCCCCCGCTGTAGACTGGCGTGCACGCGGGAGATCTTTGGCCTCCACGGACCTCGCATCTGCGGTGCGTTTGTGTTTAGGGAGCGTGAGGGTGCGGGGCCCTACAAAGTGCCTGGTGGGTGAGGATTTCAGTTTACCATCTTCAGTTCCAGCATCTGCTTACGCTGACTCATTGGGACACCTGCTTTTCAATAATCGTCTAGGACACGCTGGATTTAAAATATTTTGTCCTGAACATATAATAAGGTGTGTGAAGGCCTGATAAAAGAGCCCTGTGTAGGGGCAGAAACCGATCAGCCCTATGTACGGCCCTTCAAAGGCTGTTGCTGATTGGCTGTGTCACTCACCCTCCCATTGTAACTGATACCAGAGGTCACCGGGCAGGCACCCGCGTTCTCCTCCTGATACTGCCTCCCAAGTCTCCCCCTGGCGAGGGCTTTCCTCTTTCAGCAAAAACACCGATTCATTTACTCAACAAGGGCTTTTGGGGGGGCCCACTATGACAGTACAAAGTTTTTTTTTTTTAAGCCGTGAACCACACCCTGCGTGAACCTACAGGCTAGCAGGGAGATAGAAATACAAATTGAACGTATTTAACCAAACGTTATCATGAAGGTATGGCGAGAGGGAGCCTGGAAGCTAACCCTGCCTGCCCAGGGGTTCGGGAACACATCAGAGAGGGGTGAGCGGGAGATCCAGGCATGGGGTGTGCTTGTTGAAGCTGCTAGCCTGTCAGTACGCAGAGCTGGGAAATATATTGCCAGTTTGTGTTTCCATTCTCTGTTTATATTCCTGTGATAGGCAGCATCTGAGAGGGAAGTCACCAATGGTCGCTTCCCTCTGGTATTCACAAGATCCCATGTCCAGCAGCCTGTGAGAAACTGAATCCTGCTCACAGCCATGTGAGTGAATTTGGAGAAACACCTCCCCCACGTGTGCCTTCAGATGACTGCAGCCCAGCTGACACCTTGATTGCAGCCTTGTGGAAGCCCCTGAGCCAGAGGTATCCAGCTAAGCTGCACGTGGGTTCCTCATACGCAGAAGATTTGAGATAATAAATGACTGCTGTGGCAAGCTGCTACCTTTTTTTAGTAATTTGTTAGGAAACAATGGACAGCTGATATGATTTCCGTCTCTGTCACAAGATCCGTGGTTCTTAAATATACTTTGAAGCTTGTTGGAAAATACATAAGCCCAGCCTGCCTGGTGTGGCCCAGTTGGTTGTTGGTTTGATTCCCGATTGGGGCACATGCCCGGGTTGCAGGCTCAGTCGCCGGTGAATGGTGTGCAGGAGCCGGCAGCTGATGGATGCTTCGCTCTCACATGGATATTTCTCTCTCTCCATCTCCCTCTCACTCTAAAAATCAATAAAAAATATTTGAAAAAATACATAAATCCAGGCCTCTTCCTAGAATCTAAGGTGATTGTTATGCATAGCTAACTTTTGGAAACAAATATAGAAGATTAAAAGCAACCCATTTGCAGATTTTAGAAAAAAATAGGCTTTATTATGCTTTTTAGTGTATCTGATCCTGGAGTTCTTTACCCAAATTAATGGCTCAGCTTTCTTGGCAGAATCCAGAATGACTGTAACTTCATCTGCTAGCTGGAGTATTTATTGAATAGAGGAAAAGAATCAGAGCTTTCATTCACTTTGTGGCCTTGAAAAAGTCCCTTGACCTTTCTATGCTTCCAGATTGCTAACGAAATTAAAGGATTATAATGCCAGTATTTAAGCAAGAGATTTATTCATTATTAAGTGTATATTAGGCTAGTAGATTAAGTGATCAAGGCCCATTGTGGGCCAGCTTCCTTGTAGAGATTTAACAAAAGGTCAGGTTCCCATTTGTTCATGTTGGTAGACAGTGAAGCTTAATTCTATTGTAGAAATTCTGTTACCAAGTCAGACCCATGTTCAGTTATGCCTCTGCCACATACCAGCTGTGTGGCCTTGGGCAAACCAATCAGCCTCCCTTGGTCTCAGTTTTCTGATGTGCTCAGTGGGGAAAATAGCCACCTCAAAGGTGGCCCTGAGGACTGATGTACAATACTAAAGGCGATGCCTGATTTAGCAGAAGAGTCCTATAAATAATAGCTGTGAAGGACATCCAATCAGCTCACGTCACTGTGATCCGGTGGTAAAGTAGAGGACAGACAAATGCCCACCTGTGTCCATCAGCCTGCTTCTCATATTAGGTTTAATGGCAATCCCATTTGGTGAGGTAGGTAATAATCTGTGAATCGTACACAGTGTCTTCCTTAGAAATCCAGACCCTTTCTTTCTAGTTCTGCTTTTTCTCAAGCTCTGATTGCCTGTCTGTAGAAAAGATTACACACTGGAATGGGCCTCAAATGGTCCTGAGTTAAAATTCAGGAAAACCCGCCGAAACCGGTTTGGCTCAGTGGATAGAGCGTCGGCCTGCGGACTGAAAGGTCCCAGGTTCGATTCCGGTCAAGGGCATGTACATGGGTTGCGGGCACATCCCCAGTGGGGAGTGTGCAGGAGGCAGCTGATCGATGTTTCTCTCTCATCGATGTTTCTAACTCTCTATCTCTCTCCCTTCCTCTCTGTAAAAAATCAATAAAATATATTTAAAAAAAAATTTCAGGAAAACCCAGCTAGTAAAAGACCATTGGGGAGAGCAGTAAAGTGCCCGTGTGAGGGGTGCTTTAAGACAAGGTGGGTGAGGGGTGCTTTAAGACAAGGTGGGGCTGGATATGTCTGAGAGACGATTTCAGCTACAGGACTAATTGATGGGCCAATATCTCACATGAGGTGAAAGTTCAAACATGCAGCTAAATGCCTAATAGTTCAGTACATTGGCTTCAAGCTCTGATCACTATTAAAGGCAGATATTATTGAGAGAGAGAGAGAGAGAGAGAGAGAGAGAGAGAGAGAGAGAGAGAGAGAAACTTTTAAATCCACTTGAGTCATGTAAATCTCAGTGCAAATGAATGTGTTTACCATGGTGCCCAGCGAAACATTGTTGAGCTATTTGATTTAATCATGCAGTGTTGAGTATGCCTGGTTGTTCTAAGCCTTGAAACTATTTTTTTTCTTCTCAGTTCAGTGTACAAAGTGATCTGATGTATATCCAAAAATATGTATATCGAGATAGGTGAAAAGATCACTGCCTTCCAGAGACTGTGACATTTCTTTCTATAAACCAGTTCTTGGGATATATCCTGACCTGCAGAACTCTTTCGTTTTAATGTTTTTAAATTAGGTTTTATTTTTTGAAATTATAATTATGCAAAATGTCAAACATACACAAAAGTAAAAAGCCTATGCAATGAATCCTTATGTGTCCATCATACAACTTCAACAATCAGCAACACATAGCTACTGGTTCTATCCATACCCTTTCCAGGCCTCTTTCATTCATTTTGTTTGTTTGCTTTGGAGATGCTGGAGAATAAACCCCCAGGGGCCTCATACAGTCAAACCTTTTGATTCTTTTGAAGTGAACCTCAGGCATGTCATTTCAACCATAAATATTACAGTATGTATCACTTGAAGTTAAGGAGGGTTTTTTTGTCTTTTTTTTTAAGGAGTCTTTTTAAAAAACATAACTATAGCGCCATTATCAGGCCTAAAATATTGATCATAATGTTTCTTAATATCATCAATTCAGTTCAGATTTACTTGGGTGTCTCATTTATTTTTTTTCTTTATATTTATTGTTGACACTATTACTGATGTCCCCATTCCCTCTCCCTTTATTGTTTACTTTTTTTTACAGTGGGTGTCTTTGAATCAGAATATTAAAAAGAGCTACACATCACATTTGGTGAATATCTCTGAAATATATTTTATTTACATAACCCCCTTCCCACCCTTTTTAGTTTTGTTTTGAAAAAGAAACAGATTTTGTCCTATAGAAATTTCCCACACTCAGGATTTTACTGATTACATTCCTATGGTGCCATTTAACAAATTCCTTCATCTCTTGTTTTCTGTAAACTGGTAGTTAGATATAAAGGCTTGATTTGATCCAGGTTAAATTTTTTGCTAGAATACTTTCATAGGTAGTGGTATATACTTCCATCAAAAGCTACATAATGTTCATGTGTTTCTCTTCTTTGTAACATTAATGGCTATTAGTGATCTTTGCCTACATCCATGATCTCATTAAGCGTTTGCAAAATGGTGGTATTCTATCGTTCCTATTAGTTATTTGGTTACTGTGAGGAATGTAAAGAAAAGCATGTTGGATGCTTGTTTCTTAGTATTTACCAGTTTTCAGAATAAGAATAATTATCCTACATCACCTATTTTGTTACTCTGAAGTATAGTACATATACTAGTAAGAAAGATAAGTATAATGCTTGGTTTGATTCTCTTTATTTACCAATTTTCAAATCCTCTAAAGATGTTTCTTTGCTTTATCCCCCCCCCC
>NW_006293313.1:25345-30920 GCF_000327345.1 Myotis davidii | reverse complement strand
CCCCCCCCCCCCCCCCAGGATCAGTAAGCACTTATGAATTTTATCATTATAAATTAGCTTTTATCAGGTCTTTTCTGGATAGCAGATTCTTATACAGAGAGAAGTGGGGATAAATGTACATTTATGGAATATCTTCTAGGCATCTTTTCTAGCACTGAGCTATGTGCTCTTACACTATTTTATTTAATTCCCACAGCAGTCTTAGAAGGCAGGTATCTTGGTCTCTGTTTTGTCTTTTGTTTTTGTTAAAATATATTTTTATTGATTTCAGAGAGGGAGAGAGAGAGATAGAAACATCAATGATAAGAGAGAATCACTGATCAGATGCATCCTGCACACCCCACACTGGGGATCAGGCCTGCAACCCAGACATGTGCCCTGATCGGGAATCAAAACATGACCTCCATGTTCATACATCAACACAAAAAAACATTGAGCCACACTTGCTGGGCCCAATTTATATTCTTTACCCAATTTCTATAGGGTTATTTATTCCCTTCTTGACAATTTGTAATTGATTTTTGAATGTTATACTTTTCAACAGAGCACAAAGAATAAAGAGGCTTTGGCTAGAACTAAATGATAAAGATTTAGTCAAGTGTCTTAGGATTTTCAAATCATAAACACAACTAGGAACTACCCAGAATGTTGTGAAGAAGAAAGAAAAACTGAGAGTTCTTATAGTAAAAAGTACATTCTTGAGAAGACAGTCCTGCATCCTTAGTCTCTGGATTGTTCTGAGATGGTAACCTTCCAGAAGACCAGTGGTCTGGAGAATGGATATCAGGTGCTCTAGATGTGTAAACATTCTTTCCTATATTCTTCAGTTATCTATAGGAGATGTATATATAGGGTGTCCCAAAATTCACGCAAGATTTGAATTTTGTGTGAGCATTAACAACAACAAATAAGAGCCTATTTTTCCTTGGTTTATTGAATCAGATTCTAATATCTGTTGCCCTTTGATTTCAATCCCTTCAATTTGATAAGCATTACCAAGTACCAATTATAGCCCAGGGGCAGGGACAATGAAGACCAATGAAGACCATGGCTTTGCATATGTGCCAGGAAAACCATGGAGGCCATTTACCCAATGTGCTATTCCATACATAACCCTATACTGTATACTTTATGAATCAATAAAGAATTTACAATTTTTAATTATAAACCTGTGTTTTCTATCAAAATTAGTTCTTGCGTGAATTTTGGGACACCCGATATAATCTTCAATTAGAATAATTTCCTCATGCCTCAGCTTACTTGGTTTTAGTAATTTAGCAGGTTAACCATAGTGACTCCATTTTATTCCTCACTCTTTTCCTGACCTTCTATCTGCCCAATGAGTTGCAGATTTACCTCAAACCTACTTTCTATTGACATTGCTTATACATCTTTTTGCCATACAAAAAAATTTTCTTTAAAACAAGTCAAACATGTGCATTTCTTTCTTTTTTAACTTCTGGGTTTCCAGTCTTATTTAAGGTCTCCCCTACTTCTTGTTGCATGTAGTAACCAAGATTTTTCTGAAAGGATTTTTAAAATATTTTTTTTACAATTGAGCTTTTAATCCATCTGGAATTTATTTATTTTGCTAAATGATGGATATGGATACAATTTTATTTTCATCCAGGCGGATAGTCAGGGCTTCTACTTAACATTTTTTCTCATCCTTTAAAAAATTCTATCTTGACATGTTTTTAAGTATTAACATGATAGTCTATGTATAGAATTTATGAATAAATACATATATCAAAGCTATAGGCTCAAAAAATGTTTTAAGCAAAAAATGTTTTGGAAACCATTGTACACACCATGAGCTCCTTGAGGGCAGTAATTATGGTTTTCCTTATCTTTTAATTCATTGCTAAGACTGTCTCTTGTATGTGTTTCAAAAATGATTGTTTAAAAAAAATGAGTGAATGAGACTGCCATTATGTTATTCATGTGTCTTAAGCAACACAGCCATTGAGAAACTGGATATTCCAGCTGTGTCTTGTGGCAAGCTATCTGAGGCTAAGAACAAGCAATGACTCATCATGGCAAATAGTATAACTTCACTGGTGTCAAGTTCATATACTTTCAATATGAGAATATAAACTATTCATCCATTTATTCATTCATTCCTCACCCAAAGGTATTTTCCCATTGATTTTTAGAAAGTGTGGAAGGGAGGGAGGAGAGAGAGAGAAACATCTATGTGAGATTGGTTGCCTCCTGCAGGCACACGCCCTGACCAGGGCCAGGGATTGAGCCTGCAATCTAGGTATATGCCCTTGACCAGAATCGAAGCCGGGACCCTTCAGTCTGCAGGCCAACGTTCACTTTATTCATTGAGCCAAACTGGCTAGGGCAAGAATATAAATTCTTAAAGCCTTAAAGACTTCCCTATGACTAATAATTCATAGATGCTTATGAAACTGGTAATTATTTTTTTTGCAAATACACCCCCTGCTTTTTAATGCCAGTCATCTACCCTCTATATGGCAACTTATTAGGAAAAATGTCTCTATACTTTGTCAGAAAGGTGATTACATTTAATTTAAAAAATATATATTTTTATTTATTTCAGAGGAAGTGATGGGGAGAGATAGAAACATCAGTGATGAGGGAGACTCATGGATAGGTTGCCTCCTGCATGCCCCTCACTGGGGATCGAGCCTGAAACCCGGCATGTGCCCTGGCCAGGAATCGAACCCTGGCCACGTTCAACTACTGAGCCACACCAGCTGGGCTGCGCTTATATTTTATATCGTTTTCGACACTACAATTTCCTCCCCTCTCCCTCCCTCCCCCCAATTCCAGAAATTGATTGGTGTGGTTGATTGTTAACAAGTGAGGCTGGTGTTTCCAGCCCTAGACATGTATCATCTCTTTTTTCTTTGTATTTTAGACTCTGTGTTCACTTATAACCACTCCCTCTTGTGACTTGGGGAAACAGAAACCATGCCCAACCTTTTTTGCAAGAGGTCAAATAGTGCAAAAGAGACCTTTTCTACTCCACTTTGCTCCTATTTGCTGTTGGAGTTTATTAGAAGGAGGAGGAGGGTAATCAAGAATCAGGGGAGGTAAGTAAATTTGGGCAAAAGTAAACGTTTGGCTTTTAAACTCACTTACGGACGAATCAAAGTACTCGAACTTCGAGCTGCTAGGAAGATTCTACATTAGCAAGGAATGAACGAAATAGAAAGCCTCAGATGGTGCCAATGTTCTTGGAAAAATTCAAATAAGTGTTAAAGATTATGAAGACTCACAGAAGCGAATGAAACTGCTTTATTAGAACTACAAGAGTTTCTAGAGAAGAAAACACACACACATACGGTCCATTTGAATTTCTGAACGCAGGAGCGGGGGGAATCCCCACGCCACTGGGGCGCAGGGACTCGGAGCCGGAAAAGGGCGAAGATTTCTCAGCCGGAATCCCGTCCAGCGGACGGAGCGGCGTTCAGTCCAACCCAGGTTCTTGGGTTCTCATTGGCCCCTTCCGTTCAACACTCAGTGCATTTCCCCAGGTCACCAATGAACGCTTCCGTGCAAGAAAGCCTTCGCGGATTGGGTGTCTTCTCTTCGCGTTGCAATGGCATCAGCCAATCAGAGGGCAGCACCGCCGGCGGGTTCAGGGTCATGGGGGAGAGTCTGTAGAACCTTTTTCCGCTGGCGCCCTCGCTGTTTGGCTTTGGGAGTCAGTCCGCCGTCTCCGAGGCCGCGGCTGCGGACGGGGGGGCCCGCTCCACGCCTCCGGGGCCCTCTGCCTCCTCCGTTGGTGCGGCCCCGATGGTGCAGCAGGCCCCGGACTCCTGAAGCCCCGGGAGCGGTACGTAGGGTCCGGGGGCGGGAGCCCGAGCGGCGGGGACGGGGAGGCCGCGGAGAGCGGACCCTGCTCCGAGTCGGCGGATCGGCCTGGGCAGGGCGCTCGCTCCGCCCGCCTTCTTATCAGGACCCCGCCGGGCTCGTGAAGGCGCCCTGCTCCCATGTGCCCTGTGCAAATGTCAGGTTTATCCGCTTCCTCTCCGTGCCCCGCACGCCGGATTTGTAGGAACCCTAGTATTTACTAATGGGTGTCATCTCGCTTCATCTCTCCAGGCGCTTCTTCGGTAACTTTCTATTAGTTTTTCTTGCACCTTCATGTCTACACTAAGCGCACAGTCACATGGTTGTGTTTGACTTCATTCAAGAGGGACCAGTCTTCACATCCTTGTATTTTAAAAACCCTTCTTGGGATGCATTGGTGCTGTTAGCAGCCCCTTTCGAGGTGGCGTGCTGATATGTTAAGGGCGGTGCAGGACATGCCCCCCCAAATCTGGGGGAATAGAAGTAAGTCCCCACAGGATCAAGGATGGTTCTTGTTTGGTAGCTGCCGGTACTCTATCATCTAAAGTTTTCATTTTGTTTGATCTGGACAGCTACTCAGAAGTATGATATGAGGAAACAGAGGCTTGAAGGGGGTGAACCAACTTTTCAAAGAGTTGCTGTGAGTTGCTAGTAACGGGAAAGCCAGGTGTGATCTCAATGCTTATGGTTGGTTTTTTAAAAACTCGCCTCGTCCTAGCTGGTTTGGCTCAGTGGATGGAGCGTCGCCCTGCGGACTGAAGGGTCCTAGGTTCGATTCTGGCCAAGGGGACATGCCCGGGTGGTGGGATCGAGCCCCCGTGGGGGGGCGTGCAGGAGGCAGCCGATCAATGATTCTCTCTCATCATTGATGTTTCTCTCTCCCCCTCTCCCTTCCTCTCTGAAATCAATAAAGAAATATATTTTAAAAGTAAATAAATAAATAAATAAAACTCTCCTCACTGGCCAGTGGTGCCCGCCCGCTGTTGCTCTTAATATTTCTTTGAGTCGAATCATAAATCTTGGCTGAAAGAAAAATCTTTCCGACATCTACCCTTATAGGTGTCTCACATCAATCACCCCACTCCTAGTTTCTTGTAAGTGTGGTTGCCCTGACCACCATAGCCCTCCCCTGGAAGTTTGTTGGAAATGCAGAATTTCAGGCCTCACCCCATCTAATAAATCAGAATCTGCTTTTTAACAAGATCTCTTAGGTGACCAGAGTGCTTGTTAACGTTTGGGGAGTATCCACTGTCTTGTACTGATTTGTCCAAATTGAACCCCGCCTTCCCCTCCACCCCCCCAAAAAAGAGAGAAAATAGAAGGTACGCAGTATGCATGTACGTGTTGTAATAAGACGAATTATAAAGACAAAGTTTTTTTCGTTTTGTTTGTTTATACATTTTTCTCATTTGCTGGTGAGGATATTATTTAAAAAATATTAACTATGTTTGTTTTGGCAATTTTAGCTGTGCATCCAAAATCTTAAAATATACATGAATATTTATTTATTTTTACTTATTTTTTAAAATATATTTCTTTATTGATTTCAGAGAGGAAGGGAGAAGGAGAGAGAGATAGAAACATCAACGGTGAGAATCACTGATCGGCTTGCAGACTTAAATTGCCACGGGGATTGAGCCCGCAACCCAGGCATGTGCCCCTGGCCGGAACCGAACCGGGGACCCCCCAGTCACAGGCTGACGCTCTATCCAGCGAGCCAAGCCGGCCAGGGCATAATATACATGAA
>NW_006293313.1:23518-25268 GCF_000327345.1 Myotis davidii | reverse complement strand
GGGCTTGCATGCTGTTGCAAATGGTAAGAGTTCCTTCTTTTTTACAGCAGCATAGTATTCCATCATGTAGATGTACCAGTTTTCTAATCCATTCATCTGCTGATGGGCACTTAGGCTGTTTCCAGATCTTAGCTATGGTGAATTGTGCATATATCCTTTCTGATTGGAGGTTCTGGTTTCTTGGGATATATTCCTAGAAGTGGGATCACAGGGTCAAATGGGAGTTCCATTTGTAGTTTTTTGAGGAAACTCCATACTGTCTTCCATAGTGGCTGCACCAGTCTGCATTCCCACCAGCAGTGCACAAGTGTTCCTTTTTCTCCACATCCTCTCCAGCACTTGTCGTTTGTTGATTTGTTGATGATAGCCAGTCTATACATGAATATTTAAATAGTAATTCAAAACTAACTTGTAAGACATCAGGTGCTGGTCTTAAAAATAAAAAAGCAGCCTTGACTGGTTTGTTGGACTGTGAACTGAAGGGTCCCCAGTTCGATTTCGGCAAGGGCACATGGTCAAGGGCACATGCCCAGGTTGCGAGCTTGATCCCCAGTGTGAGGTGTGCGGGAGGCAGCCGATCAATGATTCTCTCTCATCATTGATGTTTCTATCTCTCTCTTCCTCTCCCTTCCTCTCTGAAATTGATAAAAATATATTTTAAAAAAAGTAAAAAAACAGGCCCAGCTGGTGTGGCTCAGTGGTTGAGACTGGACCTATGAACCAAGAGGTTACTGTTGGATTCCTGGTCAGGGTACATGCCCAGGTTTGGGGCTCCATCCCCAGTAGGGGGCATGCAGGAGGCAGACCACCAATGATTCTTTCATCATTGATGTTTCTATTTTTCTCTCCCTCTCCTTTCCTTTCTGAAATATAAAAATATATCTTTAAAAAACTCTAATTTAGAGGAGCAAATCACAGCTTCTGCCTGCCTTTCTTTGCCTTCGTTTAAGTGCCATAGGAAATGCAGTACTTGACCACAGCTTCAGCCTCTGGTCCTTATGTTTGGGTATTTGATGCTTTTCCTATGCAGATCCTTATTTGAGCAGAGCCTCTCCCCATCACTGAGCTTTGAGGATTGGAAGTTTTAACTGTTTTGACTTTGGTTCATCTCAAAGGAACAAGAAGGCTGTACACTTTCCAGAATCCTTCCCACTGAGTAGTTAGTTCTCTAAGGACTCCCTCGGTGAGAATAGAGCTCTTCAGTTTCAAGGCAATGTTTTATGTAAAATGCTATCACCCTGAGTATTTGGTTCTTAACTGTGACTTGCCTACTTGGGCCTTTGAGCCAGTAATTGTTTCTGCTGATTCCATTGTGGATTAGGGTCTGTGTTGGTGACAGCACATAAAGCTCATGGGTACGCTGGTTTATAAGCAGGGATATTCAGGCTGTTGATAATAGAAGCACTTAAGATACACCATGCCCCCAAACCCCGTCTTACGCCTGTGTATTCAGTCTACTTCTTTTCTTTAAATCTTTTTTTAAATTGCTCCAGTAACTGTAATTTTTTTCATTTTCAGAAAATTGCCTCCCAAATACTATCTTGATAAAGCCCTGTTTTCTCTGAATCCTTTACTTTTCATTTGCTTGCAGACTTAAAAACTTTATACATTTTATGGATTTTATCCAGAATATGATTTTTTTTGTACGTGGTATGAATTAAAGATCCTTAGCAGTGGTTTTAAAAATTGCTTAGAAGTTATTCCAATTTATTGAATAATTTTTTATTGATTTTTGACTCCTTGTAACTTT
>NW_006293313.1:21811-23084 GCF_000327345.1 Myotis davidii | reverse complement strand
AGTCAGAAACATCGATGAGAGAGAAACATCGATCAGCTGCCTCCTGCACATCTCCCACTGGGGATGTGCCCACAACCCAGGCACATGCCCCTGACCGGAATCGAACCTGGGACCCCTGAGTCCGCAGGCCGACGCTCCATCCACTGAGCCAAACCGGCTCCGGCTGCTTTTTGTAACTTTTAACTATCATTTATTGAGCATTTACTATGTGCTAGGCAACAATCTAACATGTACTTTAATTTGGACATTGCACCATTTGGTAGCTGCTACAACTAACCCCATTTTACAGATTAAGAAACAGATAAAGAGTGTAAGTGATTTGCCTAAAATCATGGTTACCAAGTAGTGGGCCCAGAGTCTGACTCACTTTATTGAGTATATAAACAGCTTTTCTAGGAGTAATATTTTTATCTCTTTCTACTTCCACCCCAGTCCTGCTGCTTTACTCTTAATAACTTTGTAAATTTAAATATATGGTAGAGCCAGTTCTACTTTCTTACCACCCCCCCTCCAATAACTTAAAAATTTTTGTTATTGGTTTTCAGAGAGAGAGAAAGAGAGAGAGGGAGAGAGAGAGAAGCAGAAACATCTGTGTGAGAGTGATACATAAATTGGCTGCCTCCTGCACGCCCCCTACTGGGAGTGAATCCTGAAACCCAAGCATGTGCCCTGAGGAGGAATTGAACTGGCAACCCCTCGGGTGCATGCAGGTTAACATCAACCAACCGAGCCACATTGGCAACAAAATAAGTTTATAGGGCTCCGCTCCCTGTGCCCCGCCCTCCGCCACATCCCGCGCCGGGGGTCGGGGCCACCGAGCACCAGCCCCCCAGCCGGCCGAGAACCCCCACCACGGCCAGTGCACACCGCCCCCAATTCTCCCGGATTAATTAAGAAGGCAGCAGCAGGAGGCTGCGTCCTGGCCCCGGGCGGGGGCCAGGGCCTGGACCGGGGCAGGGGCGCTGCTGGCAGGAGCGCTTGGGGATACTCCAAGGCAGTCTCCCAGAGCTGGGCTAGCCCCTGACATGGTGGCAGTTAGTGCTTGGTGCTTGGATATAGTTGGGAAGGCAGACTTGAATATAGGGGTCTTGGAGGCAGCTGTTCTGACCACTCGCCTGTCTCCAGCATCCAGGGTGGCCACAGTTTGGAGGAGGACCGGTTGTCAAAGACCAGGGTTGTGTTGGGGTCCAACCCCAGCAGGTCCAGGGGTTCCCAAAGGTGTAGACAGAGTCGGCAAAGAAGGAATGACACGGAGACTGCGTTCAGTTGATAA
>NW_006293313.1:13361-20846 GCF_000327345.1 Myotis davidii | reverse complement strand
TCATTTCCAAAATCCTGTCTCTAGCTAGTTCTGTTGATTTTAATCTTGTCTAGGTTAATCTCTGTGTTCCATTATAAGGGCTATTCCAAGGTCACTATTCTACTGCTCTACTGATAAGCTACAAGGAAGTGACTGAAGGAGATTATCCTACCCAGTAAAGGTTATGTCCTCCCAGCCCTGCTGCTTGCCTTTCCTGGGACTGCCCTGTGTCGGTGGATCTCCAGGGGTATAGGCTTTGGTGCTTTCCCCACCTCTGGGGATGTGGGCACAACAAGTCCCAAATTTATTGCCAACAATCTTAGTCCAAGTTCAAAAAAATAAAAAATATAAGTTTATATTTTTATTTTATTAATTTCAGAGAGGAAAGGAGAGATAGAAACATCAATGATGAGAGAGAATCATTGATTAGCTGCCTCCTGCACGTTCCCTATTGGGGGTCAAGCCCATAACCTGTGACCTGGTTCATAGTCATTCATGAACCACTGAGCCACACCAGCCGAGCCAAAATAACTGTAATAGCTTTTCTATAGTTATAATTTTGTCTCCAACATCTTTCCCCAGTTGGCAGTGTTATTGAAATTAACATTAAACTTAGTAATTTGTGGAAAGTATTTGTACCTTTATATTCTAGGTAAAGAGTATACTAGTACATTGTGTAACTTGATTTGAAGTTATATTTTTAACTTTCTGTTTATATGAAGATTATTTTGTATAATCTTGGCTTTTGTATGTTTACCATGTTACATTTTTTAAAAAAAAATGTTCACTTTTATGGAATTGTATAGGAATGTAAAAGAATTGTATGGGAAGTGGAAAGAGGGCTGACCGTTTAGGAGCTAGTAAATAAGATTTTAGCCAAGTTCTATACCATACTAACTTTTGCCACCCGGGGGGAATTTAACTTCTCTATGACTGTTGACTTATCTGTCAAATGAATCAACCAAATTCTGTTTCATTCTTCTGAACGTGGCACACTCAGAGCTGGACAGGTGTGCTTAGGTTTAGATCAGATTCACTGTGACCTCCCAAACTCCACTGGCCTCAGGCCCAGGGTGAGGTACTCTTCTTGGTTTCTTTGTTCACATCCTTCTTTGACTCCTTCCTTTTTCCTGATGGATTTTATCTGTTGTAGACTCAGTTTGCTGGGTTTTGTTCATAGATGAATAAGAAAAAAGTGTCAGCTAGCCATTTTCCCCGAGATGGGACTTAGGCTCCAGAAATGTTCTAGAGAAAAAAGCACTGGTAATGTTACAGTTTGAGAAGTGTAGTGAAGGTTACAATCCTTTGTGTGTTACAATCTTGAACTGTAAAGATCTTGTTCATTGTGGTACTTTAGTGTTAAAATATGTGTTACTAAAAGGAATTTATTGTAATATTGAAGATGACATATATTCTTTGAACATTGTATACACATAAATAACTTTTTTTTTTTTTTTAGTCAGCTGCCTATGTTCATTTTACCTAAACTGTGGAATTGCCAATTCTTTTTCGTGATTTAGACTCCTCTGTTTCTTTCTAAAGGTGTTGTAATCCTGATTGTTTAACAAATGCATATATGTCCTTCAGCAGCCTAGAACTAATTTTGCACACTGTTTCCACAGAACTTAAGAAGATTGTGTTCATGTGTGTGGCATAGAAGATGAGTTCTTCCTCCTCCACCATGAATGAAGAACCCAATGCTCTCTCGGTAGTTAACCAGCTGCGGGATCTGGCGGCAGATCCATTAAACAGAAGAGCCATTGTCCAGGATCAGGGATGTCTGCCTGGCCTTATTTTATTCATGGACCATCCCAACCCCCCAGTTGTTCACTCAGCTTTGCTCGTAAGTTGCCTTTAGTAGTTGTGGTCTCCGTGTTGTAATTTTCCGATTAAGGAGAATTTGAAAAGGTGTTCTCTGACACCAATCAATTCTCTGATCCTCTGTGGGTACCAGCTGTGTGTTCAACAGTCCAGTTCAGTTCTGACACTAACCAGCTGGAGCTATTAAACTCCAAGTCCCACAAGAATGCCCTCTCTTCAAAAGCCAGTTGCAAGTATCAGGTCACCCATATTTCTAACTGAGCAGCTATAAACTGGGGGTTACACTGACCCCCTCCTCAGGTTTGTAATTTACTAGAATGGCTCACAGAACTCAGGAAGCCACTTTATTTACGTTTCCTAGTTTATTTTAAAGGAGGCGTGGGAACAGGTACATAGGGCAAGATCTGGAAGGGTCCTGAGCACAGGACCTTCTATTCCTGTGGAGTTGGAGTGCACCTCGCTCCTGGCGGGGGGACGTACTCACAACTGAGAAATTCTGCATCGCCTTGTCCAAGAGTTTTTATAGAGCTCAATCTCGTCACCCAGAAAGTTCCAAGGGCTTTAAGAGCTTTGTGCCAGGAACCAGAGATCAAATATTTATTATACTGCACCACCCCAACCTCCCCAACTCTGATCTCTGATCCCCTAACTCAGCAAGAACAGTGAACTCCATCTGGGCTCCTCCTCCCTGCGCTACAGTCTGGAAACTGCTTCCAACACCGTAAGATGGGGCAATTGTAGGGCCCACTTTGTCATTTCTCTTCTCAGGGATTACGATGCTATGCTGCCTCTTGTCCTGGTTATTATTTTTTATGGAAGGATGGCAGTACCCATGGCTGTTAATCCTTTATGGACTGAAATGAAGGTCAAGTTGCAGAAAGAATAGGAGATTGTAGACAGAGAGAGGTTGAATTTGTGGTTACATAGATGGCATTGTTTTTGGTAAAGATCAGGCCCTTTGCAAATGATGTAGAGGACCAGTAGAAAATGTGAACGTCACTGGACTGAGATGGCAGAGTTTTGGATGGGTGGTTCACAGAGGTATTCTCCTGAGAATCATGTACCGAAGTCTGGTGAATGACGAGAGATGATGGGGTCTGTAGAACAGCTAATGAGATCTCTAGAGAATCGGCATATGAAGGATATACTTACAAAATGTACTTTAAATTTTAAGAAAAAAGCACCCTAGAAAAAATGAACTCAGAAAGTAGAAATTTGTGAGGTGAGCTCATCTTTTGCTTTTCAGTACAAAAAGACATATTGAAGGTGAATTGTAAAACTAGAAGCAGTTGATTCCATGAAGGTGGTTGTATGTTTTGTCCCCCTCAGCAGTTTATTTTGATTCTTAAGTGAAAAGCAGCTAGGGAAATGATGGCTATAGGGACTACTCCCTGAAATTAATAAATGGAATATAGTTTCTTGTATCCTTGACAAGATGAAGTGATGAAAATAAAACCGGGAACAATCTAATTTTGACCTTGCAGATAAGTTAGGAGCCTTCATTTTAAAGAGCAGAATCAGCTACTTTAGCTCAAAGGATCATTTTACGCCAAGGGGACTGCTCTGATGATCACGTTTAAAGAAGGGTTTCTAAACACTTCAAAACCAATTGATTGTAAAAACAAAAAACTGTTTTCCTCTTGCAGTAAGTTAGTAGTGGGTTTAATTTTGAATAGTCTGGACACGTGAATTAATGTATTACTGTTTCTCCTGTAGGCTCTTCGATACTTGGCAGAATGCCGTGCTAACCGAGAAAAGATGAAGGGAGAACTGGGTATGATGTTAAGCTTGCAAAACGTTATACAGAAGTAAGTACAATAGTGTCTCCCAATGCAGTAGAAACGTGGATCTTCTTGCCGAGACCGGTTTGGCTCAGTGGATAGAGCATCGGCCTGCGGACTGAAGGGTCCCGGGTTTGATTCTGGTCAAGGGCAGGTACCTGGGTTGCAGGCACATCCCCAGTGGGAGATGTGCAGGAGGCAGCTGGTCGATGTTTCTCTCTCATCGATGTTTCTGACTATAGCTCTCCCTTCCTTTCTGTAAAAAATCAATAAAATATATATTAAAAAAAAAGAAACGTGGATCTCCTTGTTAAATGTGTACTCATTGTTAATATATTATTTTACTGAAATTTTAATTCTAATATGGGTTATATGTACAAAAAAGTTCTGATGGTCATTATTCTTATGTTTCTTATATATGTGCATATATATTTTTTTAAATTTTTTATTGATTTCAGAGGAAGGGAGAGAGAGAGAGATAGAAACATCAGAGATGAGAGAGAATCATTGATCAGTGCCTCCTGCACACCCCCCATTGGGGATCAAGCCCACACCCCAGGCATGTGCCCTTGACTGTAGTCGAACCTGGGACCCTTTAGTCCATAGGCCAACACTCTATCTACTGAGTCAACCCGACTAGGGCTTAAATATTTGTTTTTAATACTAGTTCTTATGTAAACGTTCAAATTTTATTTTAAAATGTTGATAAACATGTTTACGGATATTTTTTAAAAAGAAAATCTTGCCTTGTGTGAAGTTTTGTAAAGTAAATTGAATTGCTAGCAGAGCAATACAGGTGACTAATCACATTTGAAAATATGCAATGTTACAGTACAGCATAAAATTCTTTTGTTACTTCATCCTAGTCTTAACTGAAAAGAACCTTAATCAGTATTATGACAAAAAGGGCTTTTGGTGATATTTTCCTGAGTATCATTGAGAAGGCTTTCAGGGACTAGTGCTATTTAATTAGCATTTTAGCTAATGGGTGGTTTGTAATTGTATGGTTCATCTTGTTATTTACAACATTTTGAAGTAGGTTTGATAGATAACAGTTTTGTGGGTGAGGAAAATACTGAGGCTGTTACTTTATCTCTGGTCCTTCAGCTGTGTTGCCTCTGGGGATGTCTGGTTTGCTCCTTTCTTAGGCCTTGCTGATATCTTTTAGAGGCTAGAAATTGAAGATTCAATGTTTTGATATTTCCACTGTGTCTGGAAGGAAAAGGTAAGCTTTCTGAGGCTTTATCTTAGTTCATTTTTTATCTTATATAGGAGATGACTGCCTTTAAAACTAATAAATAATCACTTAATTTAATTTGACTTTTTAAAACTTATATTGTGGTTTCTTTGGTTTGAGTGGTCACAAAAGTTCCTTTGTAATTGCCAAATACTACAAGTTAAATTATATCAGTGCAGAATCATCTAAACTCACCTGTAAGACAGTGTTTTTTTGATTAGTGTTCTTGGCTCCTGGATAAATTTTATTAATCTCATTTTTTTAAATACATTTTTTTTTTAGAGAGAGGAAAGGAGAGAGAGAGATAGAAACATCAATGATGAGAGAGAATCATTGATAGGCTGCCTCCTGCAAGCCCCCGACTGGGGATCAAGCCTGCAACCCCGGCACGTGCCCCTGACCAGAATCAAACTCGGGACCCTCCAGTCCACAGGCCAATGCTCTATCCACTGAGCCAAACCAGTCTGGGCTATTAATCTCGTTTTTCAGACATTACTTAAATATTTTGTTTTCATGGGGTCAGCTACCTGACAGACTAGTTCTTTGTGCTTAGATCTTTGATAATGACAAGATAGAGACTGAAGTTTTCTTATTTTTATTCAGGTGATCAGTTAGGGATTAATAACAAAATATGGACTGCTATCAATTGTATTAACTATTGCCTGTGGTTTGAGTTCAATTCCATTAGTAAAAATTTAGAAATCTAGTTCTGACTTGAGACAAATAATTTCTTTGCCCATCAGTTTCTTTATCTGTAAGCCTGAAGTAATACCTGCAAAGTAATTGATAATCCAACAAGATAATATCTGTAGAAATGTTTTATAAATTCTAAAGTGTGTAAAATACAAGGTAATCTTATTTTTGTTCCTAGTATGCTTTAGTGCCTTATAGTTAACTGTTTTTTACATTGATTTTAGAGAGAGAAAGGGAGAGAGAGAAACATTGATGTGAGAGAGAAACATCAATTGGTTGCCTTCTGCATGTGACCCAACTGGGGATTGAACCCACAAACTGGGTATGTTCCCTGATTGGGAATTGAACCTGCCACCTTTTGGTATACGGAACTATGCTCCAACCAAATGACCCACACTGGTCAGGGCACTATAGTTAACAATTTTTAACTGACATATTAGTGCTATTGGATACAGTGAAAGGTTTAAGCATAATAAGGATGCTTCTGTAGGCCTATTTTATTCATATGATGAACTTGGACGATTATGGATTCCTTTACAGCGGTTCTCAACCTGTGGGTCGCTAACAATGAAAATACATCCTGCATATCAGATATTTACATTACGATTCATAACAGTAGCAAAATTACAGTTATGAAGTAGCAACGAAAATAATTTTATGGTTGGGGGTCACCACAACATGAGGAACTGTATTAAAGGGGCGCGGCATGAGGAAGGTTGAGAACCACTGCTTTAAGAAGGGAGAGAGATAGAGAGTTAGAAACATCAATGAGAGAGTAACATCGATCAGCTGCCTCCTGCACATTTCCCACTGGGGATGTGCCCGCAACCCAGGTACATGCCCTTGACCGGAATCGAACCTGGGACCTTTCAGTCCGCAGGCCAATGCTCTATCCACTGAGCCAAACCGGTTTTGGCCAAAAATATTTTTTTAAAAATAATTTCTTAGCTTGGTTGGCTATGGTTGTGGTATGTGTGTATGTGTGAGTGTGTGTGTATGTAAGTGAGAAGTATATCTATAAAATAGGGAAACTACTTGTATATTTGCAAGAAAAGTGTTCAGGACATTATCTCAGCATATTATGTGGGAAGGAGATGCTGATATGGAGTAAGAAATGGAAGAGGTTTGTTGTGGGGTAAGGTCTATAGGATAAAGGAGAATGAAGCAATTTTGGATTACAGACTAGACTACAACACAGATTCATATCTGTATAAAGAAGGTGGAGAGGAAACTAAATGGACAAGGAGAGTCTCAGGTTGCATGACAAATTGGACAGCCAAAACAGCGGGGAGCTCCAAAGCAAGGATTACCCTGTAGATGAGTTTTCATTAGGCAGGAATGACCAGGCCCCCACTATTCAGTCATTGTCTGGGACCTGCCCTGGAAGAGGCAGGCCTTGGAATGAATGAATGAAAGGTGCGTATGATGAATCTCAAAGCCACCACTGTTGGTGGCCCTATTACTAGACTTCCTGCAGCTGAAAGGCATATGTCTTTGTTAAAGGAAGATCCAAGCATTGTATCTCCATGGCTGCCACAGTGGCCTATCTTTTTAATTTAAATATAGTATTTTTTTTTTTAGAACAATTGTTGCTGGCTCCTCCAGTAGTAAAACAGATGTACATCTGTTGCATACTCCATCATTTTAATTTGGTCCTATAGCCCTCTCAAAAGAGAAGATGTGATGTAATGATTCTTATATACATTTTGCAACTCATTTGGCTGTTGGAGATCTCAGATTTGAAGGTTGCCTTTCAAACTTTAAGACATCACCTCTGTTTACCATATAACCATCTTAGAAGTTTGTATGTTTGAATGTTAAAAGTATGTGTTTTTGCTTGTGCTGGCTGGGCTTGTAAACATTAAGACTTTGTATTAGAATTGGGCTTTGGCATCCCATCTATATATATCAGTGGTTCTCAAACTTCCTAATACCAGGACCCTTTAATACAGTTCCTCATGTTGTGGTGACCCC
>NW_006293313.1:4424-12809 GCF_000327345.1 Myotis davidii | reverse complement strand
TGGGGCTGGTTGAGGCCCTTGGTTCCTCCCTGGCGAGCAAGGCTTGCTCTGGGAAGAAAACCAGGTAATGACGGACCCATTAACAGGCCCTCCAGCTACAGCAGAAGAGGACAGCACCTGCTCTAAAAGCATCTGCCTCCCGGCCAGGCCGGGTAGCTCAGTTGGTTAGAGCATAGAGCATCGTCCCCATATGCCAAGGTTGCTGCTGGTTTGATCCCTGTACAAGAATCAACCAAAGGCCCTAGCCGGTTTGGCTCGGTGGATAGAGCGTCAGCCTGCGGATTGAAAGGTCCTGGGTTCATTTCTAGCCAGGGGCACATGCATGGGTTGTGGGCTTGATCCCCATTGGGGGGTGTGCAGGAGGCAGCCAATCAATAATTCTCTCTCATCATTGAGGTTTCTATCTCTCCCTGTCCCTTCCTCTCTGAAATCAATAAAAATACGTTTTAAAAGAAACAAAACATATTTACTTATTTTTATATATAAAAGCCTAAGCGACCGTCCGACCGGTAGTTATGATAACCTCTAGGGGGCAGGAGCTTCCGAGCTGCAGTGGCTTGGCAGCTGCGGTTCTCGGGTTTGATGTGAGAGAAACACATCCATTGGTTGTCTCCAGCAGGCGCCCTGACCAGAGCTCGGGATTGAGCCTTTGACCAGAATCAAACCCGGGACCCTTCAGTCAGTGGGCTGATGCTCTATCCACTGAGCATCTGGCTAGAGCAATAAAAACATATTTTTATTTAAAGGAGATTCGAGTGGGGGTGCCCCAAGGTGGGCACACACTGGCTTCTTTGTCTTGAGGTTTTGTGGGGGGTTTTTGTTGTTGTTTTTTAAATATATTTTATTGATTTTTTACAGAGAGGAAGGGAGAGAGATAGAGAGTCAGAAACATCGATGAGAGAGAAACATCGATCAGCTGCCTCCTGCACATCTCCCACGGGAGATGTGCCCGCAACCCAGGCACATGCCCATGACCGGAATCGAACCCGGGACCCTTCAGTCTGCAAGCCGACGCTCTATCCACTGAGCCAAACCGGTTTTGGCGTCTTGAGTTTTATTTACTTTCCAAAGGTGGGGATTTTAGGAGAGTCCTCAGGGAAGATCTCAGTAGAACATCCTTTCAGGGTCGTGGTCTCCACTGATAGGTCAGGACCAGGGCAGGGGTCATTAGTCATTGCAGCTAGTCCCGGTTTTGCCTTCCTAGTTTTACAGCTTTTCTGGGCCTGGAGCTGAAATACAACTGAGGCCTAGATGTTATCTCTAGGGAGGAAAGGTCAGGGAAGGGTCCTGTGACCAGCAATGTGCTAGGGGCAGAAAGGCCACCCTGGGGGTGAGGTGGCACCAGTTTTGCCTGCTGCTAGGCACCCACGACTTCCCATCCTGTGACCTGTATCTGGCTGTAAATTGCTTGGCCAGTTTGTTCAGCTACCTGTCTCAGTTTCCACATTCCACTTGTCAAGGAATTTTCCTAGCTTCTTATTATCCTGCCTCACAATAAAGTATATGGAAGTCTTAACTGGCCTTTATGGGCAATATAAAATGTTATTAGCAGCATCTAGAATTAGAGTGACTTGCTGTATATGACCAATAAGGAAATATTATACTTGGATTCAGAATGAAAATTATTTTTGCTGTATAATAAAGATCATAGTTCACTTTTTAGTTGCGTTTTATGAATAATGTTTTGAACCTTTTCAATATAGATAAGTATAGAAAAAGTGGCGAGGAGTCAATATACTTCATTATGGAATACTAAATTACTGAAAGAAAAATTCCAATTACTCTGTGAAGGAGCCTTTCAAGGTAGTCTTTTTTTTCTGATGTCAGATTTTAAAGACTGAACTAAATCCAGGACATTAATCAGCTCTCCATTTTCAACTGCCTAGGAAGATTAGGGCAATTAATACTTGTTTAATTATACATTCTCTCTAACATTTATGGCCAAATGTACTATATAACTGTAGACTTTTTCTACTTGAATGTTTTGTATCATAGTACTTAAACAATAATTTTGGTTTATTAAAAATAAAGACTAAGCCTTTTATTCTGTAAATGCTCTTGGATTTTTTTTCTTCTAAAGCATATTTTTAAAAGAAGGACATAATTGTTTTTAATTGATTTGTTGGTCAGCAATATGCCAGTATCCTCGTACTCTTTACAACTTATGATTGGCAGTATTTAAAATATCTCAGAACTACAGTGGCCTTTTCAATAAACTAAAACAGCTATCAGAAAAGTGCTGAGACATCTCCTAAAAAGTAGTCTTTTTCATAGCTTTGTGCAATACAGAGCCAAAGTCATTTGAAGTAATTGACCTCTGTGGTCAACAGTGACTCAAAAAAGTACTTGGTATAATAAATTGAGGGCCCTTCTTGAAAGTTGTTTGGAATTGAAGGTCTTTGTGGCTAGAATGTATCCAGCCTGAATATTAGACATTGTAGTATTCCTGCTCATTCAATAAGCAAATGGATTGCAAAAATATGTATTAGGCTTTGTGGACGGTACAGAGAGAATACACCCCTATTCTTGAAGAGATAGAAATAGAAAATTAAAATCAATAGTAAAAGTACAAGCATAGTACTTTGAATGGCAGTTGAGCTGAGCCTTCAAGGGAGGAGTAAGAGTTTGAAAGCTGAGGGAAAAGCATTTATAAAAGGTCACAATGAGCTGGTTTTGGTAGAGTTCAGTTGGTAGAGATTAGATTTTAAAGACCTTGAATGTATGTTAAAGGATTTGGACTTTATAGGTGAAATGAGGTGAAATGTGCCTACCTTCCTGCATCGCCCTACTGCGGATCAAGCGTGCAACCTGGATATGTGCCTGGACCAGGAATAGAACCTGGGACCTCTTGGTGTATGGGTCGATGCTCAACTACTGAGCAACACAGGCTGGGCACATGTGGATATTTAAATTTAATTACAAGTAAACAAAATTCATTTATTTAGTTGCACTTGACAGACAGACACATATCAAGTGCTCAATAGCCACATGTGAGTGGACAGATCAGGTTTAGAACATTTCTTCAGTGTAGAAAGTTTGTTGGGTAGAATGGCACAGATGTTTATGTGGGGAGCTATAGCAGGATTTAAAGTGTAAGAATGAAAACTTTTGTCTGAATTGTGGTTTTATGATACATGCTTTGTGAAAAATATGTAAAAAGGCAAATTAAGAAACAAAATTAGTTTGAATTTACTAAGAAATTTCTATTGAAATAACTCTAATATGAATGATCTTCTAATGTGTTTTCTCCTTTTGGATTTTTATGTTGTATTTTCTTGAAGGTCAGGTTACTTTCAAATTGGGAGCTGAATGTTAGTGTTAATCCAGGGACTTGTTATATCCTGATCTTTTTAGTTGATTTCCTACTTAATTAATGATTTCAATTAAATGTGCTTTTATAGCATTGTAGTGATGATGAGTTTTGAATCTCAATGAACCATGGGTTTAAAATGAAATGCAAAGACTTTATTATAGATTAGATCAGTGGTTGGCAAACTCATTAGTCAACAGGGCCAAATATCCACAGTACAACGACTGAAATTTCTTTTGAGAGTCAATTTTTTTTTAAACTTAAACTATATAGGCAGGCACATTGTTATTAACTTAATTAGGGTACTCCTAAGGCTTAGGAAGAGCCACATTCAAGGGGCCAAAGAGCCGCATGTGGCTCGCGAGCCGCAGTTTGCCGACCACAGGACTAGATATGCTTTTTCTACATTACTGATTATTTTAGGATTCACTGGTATTTTAAATTGAACAAACCAGAATGAAGAAAGCAAGACTTTGCAAACTTGAGGAATAAAATTATAGAATAAATAGAAGTGACAATACTAATTTATATATTTCTTTTCAAGGACTACAACTCCGGGAGAAACAAAACTGCTGGCCTCTGAAATCTATGACATTCTTCAATCTTCCAATATGGCAGATGGTGATAGTTTCAATGAAATGAATTCACGTCGAAGGAAAGCGCAATTTTTTTTGGGAACTACAAACAAACGTGCCAAAACAGTGGTTTTACATATAGATGGTCTTGATGATACGGTAAGGCTTTTATAAACATGTGGTTCATAAGATGGGAAAGAGAAATCATGTTAACTAAATAGTTTCCTCAGTGTCACAGTCTTGAAGAGTAAGTCCCAATGTTAGTATTTTATACTGATAAAGGGGAGCATTTTGTGCCCAAGAGGCTAGTTAATCACAGGACATCACAGTTGTAAGCATTTATACCCTAATACTAGAACTTCAAAATACATGAAGCAAAAACTGACAGATGCAAAGAGAAATAGATAAATCTATAGTTAGAGCTAGAGGTTTGAATACCACTCTCTTAGTTAATAGAACAACTCTATAGAAAATCAGTAAGGGTATGGAAGACTCAACTCTAATAACCAACTTAACCTAATTGATAGTTACAGAATACCCTACCCAACAGCAAGATAATATTCTTTTCAAGTGCCCGTGGAACATTTGCCAAGATCACCTCCCTTTTTCCTTCCTTCTTATTTGTTGATTTAGGGTTTATTTATTTTTATTTTTTATTTATTTCATTTTCTTCTTTATTGATTAAGGTATTACATATGTGTCCTTATCTCCCTATTGGCCTGCCCTCCTCCTGGCTAGGGTTTATTTTATATATTTTTAACTATCACAGTGTAGCTTCACTTACTATTACAGTAGTTCTTCCTTATTCACGGGTATAAGTTCCAAGAACCCCAGTGGATGTCTGAAACCACAGATAGTACCCAATTCTATATATGCTGTGTTTTTTCCTATACATACATGCCTTTTCACTTAAAGGAAGGAAGCACTTTATGGCTTATCGTTGGCATATTTTGCCAGCCTTGTTGCTCTTGTGCTTTGGGCCATTATTGAGTTACTTCAACACAAGCGCTATGGTACCATAACAGTTGATCTGATAACCAGGAGGACTGCTAAGGAACTAAGAGGCAGGTAGTGTTTACAGCATGGAAACGCTGGACAAAGGGATGAATTATTTGTGTGTGTGGAGGAGGGATTGCATGAAATTGCATCACATTACCCAGAATGGTGTGCAATTTAAAACTTACGGATTGTTTATTTCTGGGGTTTTCCATTTAATATTTTTGGACCACAGTTGACTGCAGGTAACTGAAACCACAGAAAGCAAAATTGTGGATAAGTGGGGGCTACTCTGTCACTTTATGCATAGTGTAAGACATAACCCTGTACTTCCATTTCCTTCATCTCTGCCTTTGTGCTATTGTTATCATGTTTTATTTCTGCATATGTTATAAGCCTCCAAATACATTGCTATTACATTAAATATTTTTAAAAAAATTTTCAAAAAATTTTTAAATTTAGTGATTTGAGAGAGAGAAAAACATTGATTTGTTGTTCCACGTACTTATGCATTCACTGGTTGATCTTTGCATGTGCCCTGACTGGAGATTGAACCTGTAACCTTAGCATGTTGGGACCACGCTCTAACCAACTGAGCTTCCTGGGCAAAATTCTCTTCAGTTTTTTATTATGAAATATATATAGCATAAAATTTACCGCTTTTACCATTTTTCAGTATAGCTTTCAGTGGTATTAAATACATTCATAATGTTGTGCCATCATCCCAACCATACATCTATGTATGTACAATTTTTTATCTTGTAAAACTGGAATTCTGTACCCATTAAACAAAACTTCCTTGTCGTCCTTCCCTGCAGCCCACCACTACTCTATTTTCTGTATCTATGATTTTTAAAAAGTTAGTCTCTTCTAAAGAGACTAACAGAACTCAGGACTCAGCAGAGCAGAGTCCACAGGCAGTGCACTCGATGAGCCCCTGTGGGTCTGCACCGCCACGCCCACTATCCCAGATCCTTGCCTGGGGGGTGTTGAAATGTAATCGGGAGTAGGGAGTAGTGAAAAATTGGTTTAAATAGGGAGATAGCAAGAATGTGAGTTGTTTGGAAGGATGTGGGAATAAATGTGAAGGCTGATTTTATTTCATAGAAGAGAAGAATGAATTGGGTAATTTGAAGGCAGTGCTTCTCAGGGTGTGATCCAGAGACTTGGAGTCAGTTGCAGATTCCTGTCCCCTCAGAAGTACCAAATTAGACCTAGCGGTTTGGCTCAGTGGATAGAGCATTGGCCTGCAAACTGAAGGGTCCCAGGTTCGATTCCAGTCAAGGGCACATGCCTGGGTTGTGGGCTCAATCACCAGTAAGAGGTGGGCAGGAGATAGCTGATCAATGATTCTCTCTCATCATTGATATTTTATTTCTCTCTCCTTCTCTCTGAAATCAATAAATATATATCTATATCTAGATAGATAGATAGATATAGATATGTATATTTTTAAAATTCTTTATTGTTGAAAGTTTTACATGTTTCCTTTTTCCCCCATTGACGTCTTCCCGCCCACTCCCACCCCCCAGCACATGCCCCTACTCCGATAAAAATATATATATATAAAAAAAGACAGTGGTGGAAATCCTACCTTAAAAAAAGAGTATGGAATTAGAACCGAGTCTCAGCACAGTCAGTACAGTAACGGGAAAATTTAGATGTGTGGGCTTGGGGGGAAGATGGGATGAGGAGAAACTACTTTTTAATTCATTTTCTCTTTGGATCTTGTGATTGCGATAAGTACTTACTTGATATCTAAGTGGATATATCTGAAGGCAAATGAAAATAAAATCATACTGGAATATGTGTTTTTACGTGGAAATGATAATAGTCTACTGCGGGGTGAAGTAAAAAGAAAATCCCTTAGTTTTAGACACTGGACCTTGGAGATAAGATGACACAGAGATGGAATAATTTTGGTGTAAGTGGAAGACCAGGGTAGTGTATTAGGAGTTAAAGAAGCATTGAGAGGTGATACTGTACTTTAAGAGCAAAATGAGAACCAAACAGAGGATATTGATAACCCTGGAAAATAAAATGGGTACCTACTGAGAATGCCATTTATGAAGGATGTAGTGATGGTTATAAATAATAAGTGAATGAATGTTCACTAATTCTAACTTTATTATAATTTATCCCTAGAGATATTTAAGCTACAGCAGAGGTCAGCAAACCTTTTCTTTAAAGGGCCACATAGTAAATATTTAAGGTTTTTCAGGGCATATGTTCTCCAAGTACTAACTATGTTGTAGAATGAAACTAGCATCAGGCATTCTGTAAACACATAGGTGCAGGTGTGTTCCAGTAAAACTTTATTTATTTTTAAAAATTTTTTTATTGATTTCAGAGAGAAAGGGGAAGGGAGAGAGAGATAGAAACATCAATGATCGATCAGCTGCCTCCTGCATGCCCCCCAGTGGGGACTGAGCCCGCAACCCAGGCATGTGCCCTTGACTAGAATCAAACTGAGGCCCCTTCAGTACGCAGGCCAAGGCTCTATCCACTGAGCCAAACCGGCTAGGGCTGAACCTTTATTTACAAAAACAACTGGTGGACTAGAGTTTGCCCATCCTTGAGCGAAAGGTATGTCTACTTTTCAGCACTTTTTCTTTTTGCTTTAAGATTTAAATTGACATTGGCTGATTCCTTGTTAAAGTTATCAAAACTAAATATTAGTAATGAGCTTGAAAAAATCTAGCAGAGAATACTATTCTGTTGATCTTATAATATGTAATAAACTTGACTAAGCACCAATCTCCCCATGTCCTCACATAGGAGATCATGGAACTGAAATAGGGACATTTGTCCCCCATGGTGCTACTTATTTCCCCCTCCACCCCCCCAAATCTAATAACTGGTTTAGTGTGGTTTCAGTTGATTTATTCCCTTTTATTATTTTGCCAATTTTGGTAACAGTTTGCTTTTACTTTTTCAGTCTCGGAGAAATCTATGTGAAGAAGCTTTGTTAAAAATTAAAGGTGTCATTAGCTTTACTTTTCAAATGGCTGTTCAAAGATGTGTGGTACGAATCCGGTCAGATTTGAAAGCAGAGGTTAGTATTTTAAATGCTGAATATGCTCAAGATCCTAGGAAACAAATCAGTGTTCAAATTTGTCCCTTTTTTTCTCTTGGCCTAGGCTTTGGCATCAGCGATAGCATCAACCAAGGTTATGAAGGCTCAGCAAGTTGTGAAAAGTGAAAGTGGAGAAGAGGTAAAAGCTTTACAGGCTTTCTTTATACCTAACTCTGACGCCCGATTGTTCTCTATGGCTAGCAGATTGTTTTTAAATAGTTGCCAAGGATATAGCAGTGTGATTGGGCCAGATTATCTCAGTGTTTCTCGGTTAACAACTCTTTTAGAGGTATAGAAAGATCTTTCGTGGATTTCAGCCTGTTTTTATATCTTATATTTTGTGAATTTCAGTCTCTTCTTTATTTCAGTAGAGATGTCTTGCTGATATTATATGGAAATAAAGGAGATGTGGTTTCCTTGCATTGGTC
>NW_006293313.1:0-4339 GCF_000327345.1 Myotis davidii | reverse complement strand
TGTCTGTGTCCATTGGTTATGCTAATATGCATTGGTCTTTAAATACCTTTCTAACCTTAATTAGTTTTGCCAGTCCCAAAAATAAAACTCCAGTCCCATCCTTAGGCAAATATACATAGTGTAAAGCTTTGCCTCTTGCTCTTTCCACTAGCTGTGTGGTAGGGAAATGAATCTATATGGCTTCAGCTCATTTGAAGTGCCATAGAAAGGAGGTTCCGTGGCTCTCCAGAGGCCCACACAGTAGCCAGATGGCTTGCTTTTTGTTGTTATTGTTAATCCCCAACTAAGGATATTTTTCATTGATTTTTAGAGGAAGGGGGTTGAGGGGGAGAGAGAAAGAGAAACATCAATGTGAGAGAGAGACACATCAATTGGTTGCCTCCTGCACGAGCCCTGACCGGGGCGTGGATCAAAGCTGCAACCCAGTTACATGCCCTTGACCAGAAATTGAACCTGAGATCCTTTAGTCTGTGGGCCAGGGCTCTTAACCACTGAGCAAAACTGGAAGGGGCCAGATGCTTGCTTTTGTCTTTTTTAAAAATATATTTTTATTGATTTCAGAGAAGAAGGGAGAGGTAGAGAGAGATAGAAACATCAATGATGAGAATTATTCGGCTGCCTCCTGCTGGGGATCAAGCCCACAACCAGAGGATGTGCCCTGGGAATTGAACTGTGATCTTCTGGTTCATAGGTCGATGCTCAACCACTGAGCCACATCTGCCAGCCTGCTTTTGTCTTGTTTATTTATTTTTAAATTTTTAAAAATTATAGTTGACATACAATATTATATTAGTGTTAGATGTATAGCACAGTGATTCAACATTTATATACTTTACAAAGTGATCCTCACAATAAGTCTTATAACTGTTACCATACGTAGTTATTATGAAATTATTGATCCTGTTCCCTATGCTATACATTATCTCCCAGTGACTTATTTTGTAACTGGAAGTTTATACTTCTTTCCCTTCCCCTTTCCTCCTGACCCTGTCATCTTGAAGTAGACAAAGGTCACACATTTATTCCTGTGTAGTTATGCCTTTCTGCGCTTACACAGTGCTCAGCAAATGGGTCTACCTTCATGTTAGAGGAACATTTTCAAAGGACTGTAGCCCCTGAAAATAAATACTGGTGATTAGAATGAGAAGAAAGTTGACCTTTCCCTTCTGATACATGTCTATCAATTATGTTGATTTTGCAATAACTTCACATGTTCTCTGTGTCAGATGCTGGTCCCATTCCAGGATATGGTTGTGGAAGTAGAACAGAACACAGAACTGCCCGACTACCTGCCCGAGGATGAAAGCCCCACGAAGGAGCAGGACAAGGCAGTGTCCCGGGTGGGCTCCCACCCGGAGGGTGGGGCTAGCTGGCTGAGCACAGCTGCAAACTTTCTATCCAGATCATTTTACTGGTGACTTCAATTTGGGGTGAAGGACTGTGTGAATGAACAAGGGGCCAGTTTTCCATTGTTGTGGTGAACTGTCAAGTGCAATTTGCAATAAGTTATCATGGAAAATTTTTAGATTACATGATTGCGTATGCTGCGTTTTACATTTTATTGGACATTTTGCCCCACTAAGTGGTAAAAAGGACAGAGGCTACAAGGGGAGTTGCTTTGTTTATGAAGATATTTTGGTTTTGTTTTCCTTTGTCTAATTGCCTCACATTTTAAAAAACATGGGTCCACAATTAAACCAACATATTATATGTGCAGCTTTACATTTTATTTTACATGAAACACCTAATTAGGAAAACTCATTTTCTCCTCAGGTCTCAGGACCTCTGAAGAGAAATTATTAAGCTCAAGTTGTGCATGAATTACTGAACATTTCCCTCTGTTTTTCTTCATGAAAGATACTTGTTTTGGTACTCTGTAAGAGTTGAAAATGTTTCTCATTGCCCCCCTTTTGTGCCTTTTTAAAATTTTGCCAACCATGTTTATAGAAAGGTCATTACTAATGACATTTTGTGAATTAAAATGTATTCATTTGAATGTAGCAGTCCCCTAAAAATACAATTCAACTTTGCAATCTTGTTATCATTTTAATATGATTAATACACAATCATTCAAGAAGAGGGAAACGTGTATATCAGCAAAGTGCTATTGAGATTGAAAGTGACCAAATGTAGTTTGACTGCTATTCTGTTTGGTTTATATCAGCTCTTGAGAGTTAACATCCACCATAATATTGGGAGCAACTGTCAATGGTCTCTGGGCCTTATTTTGTGATTACACACTATTTCCTGCTAGAAAAATAAAATAGTAAAGAACTGACAACTTGAAAAAGAAAACATAAATTGGATGCCTATAACGCCGCAGTGCCATTTGGTAGAGTCTAACCTTAACACGTGAGATGCTTGGTAGGTGCCTATTCAGTAGGTATTTCCTTGTATTGCCTTTTGTGAATTTATTATGAACTTGCAGTCATATTGAATGAAAAAAAAAAACCTCAAAAATTAATGCTTATAAAGAAATAAAGCCAGCATTGGTCCACTTGATTTTGTTTCTTATGTCCAGCCAGAAAAAAAGAACTTCAGTGAAGGTAAGAAAAATAAATATAAATATGTATACATATATATTTTTTCTAGATAAGAGCTAATTACATATATGTAATGCTTTATTGCATTTCTGAAATATTTGGCAACTAAAATTTTCCTTTTGGAAATCTAACTAAATCCCGATAAATTTTAATGCCAATACGATTAAAAACTAATAGGGAGAAAGTGAAATTCTTCTTCATCTACATGTAGAGCTGCTATTTTATTGCGTGGAGAATGTGAAGTGAAAATTGGACCCTGGAGGGGTTTCTTGCATTTTCATCGCTTCTCTTTTAGAGAAAATTAAAAGCATCCAGTGTTATTAGAGAAAAATTATTGTAAAATGATTCACCAACAAGAATCTTGAACATTGTGACCTTCTGGAGGGAGGGGTATTGAGGGTGCTGAGAAAGATAGTTTTCAGATGTCTGGGCTCTGAGTCAGGTGACACGCACAAATGAAAATATAAGCTTTCAGGACATGCATTGCTTTAAATGCATAATACAACTTGCTGCCAGAACCAGACGTGTTGAAAAAAATCACCTCCTTTCAATAGCCATTAAAACAAAGTTTACTGTTCTGTTTTAACAAGCTTGTGTTTTATTTTGCATTGCCACACATCCGCTTATTTAAAAAACTACATCCCTTTGGTAGCAATGGTTCAATACAGTGGTTATAGCTTGGTGTTCCCATGTTCTAATTCTAAGTGTTCTTTTGTTTCCAGGTCTTATAGAGCAGTTAAGGCAACTGTAACAGCATTTTTTGAAATATATTGTAAAATAATAAAAGGTAACAATTAAAATTGAATGGATATTGCATTTTTGTGATATAAGCATTATTTATTACTCTTTAGCTTGTTTGTATCCACACTGCCTGGCACCTTCTCCTAGCTCCCTGCAGGTGCATTACCCGATTAATCCCCATGCATCTTCTAATTGTCTTCTTCCCAGTACTACACCTGCCTTCCCCTGGCTTTGGATCAGTTGCCTCTTTACCTATATTCATCATAGCATTTATCACATTAGATTGAATTTATATTTTCCAGTGTCTCTCCCCTTCTTAGCTCTTTGAGAACTGAGAGAGTCTGTAACTGTGCCTGGCTAGTAGCAAGCACTCAGATATATTTTTAGGAGAATGAGTGAAGAATTTGTTTTTAATTACTGAAAATAAGTAGAAGGTACTAATTATTAAAACAGGCACATGGAGAAAATGCCAGATTGTAATATTTTTTCCGGGAGTGTTTATTTCTGATTTATTCAATTTATTGCCTTTTCATTTATTTTGTCATTTGGTTTTTATTTTTTTAAAAGTGGCAGAGTTATAATACTTGCTCTATTGGATGAAGTTAAGATTAACTTACAATATCCTGATTTTTATAATAGAATTGTGATAAAATAGTATATATATAGGGAATCATTACTTCAAGGCAGAAATTCAGAGAAAAAGTATCCTGTTTTAAGACAATTTATATTTATAAATAAAGCTTTGCAAAACAAGCTTTATTTACATGGGCATTTATACTTTTAGCTTTGATTTTTTTTTTTTTTAATGGATCAAGTTCTTCCATGCAATAGAAGGTCTGTTTTTAAAAAATTAGTCACATGATGCTTAAGGAAGTAAAGCAAGACGAACCCAATGGGAACAAAACCAAGTGTTTTTGGACCTACTGAAATGAGGAGATTAGTTTAAATAATTAAATTCAGTAAAAAACTAGCATAAGGATGATGAACAATGTATAAAGACACTTCTGCTGAGACGGTCCCTATGAGGCTGAGATGGTCCCTGTGAGGCTGAGACG
>NW_006293312.1:59828-61186 GCF_000327345.1 Myotis davidii | reverse complement strand
TGCATCTCTCTGATGAACAGTGACTTTGAGCATCTATAGCAATAAAAGTGTAATATGCTAATTAGACTGGACAGCCAAAAGACCTTCTGGATGTCCTTCCAGATGACCTTCCAAACAAAGCTAGGACTGCGAGGGCGAGGACTGAGGCAGCCACACAGCTGTGAGGGCCGAGCCCCTTGCACGAGTTTCATGCATCAGTCCTCTAGTCTATTTATATAAAAACCCTGGGTGTAACACGTCATGTCTGAGGCTTGACCAACTGGAGAGTAGTCAGTCCTGCAGGGGTCGTCTTGGCAACAGCTGCACCCTCCCTGAGCTGTTTCCCATGAGGGTAAGGTTTGAGGCAGGAACCCACCCTCGGAGCATGGAGGCACTGAGTCATGGGTCTTCTTGCCAAGGACTGTGCCCTCCCTGATCTGTTTCCCATGAGGCCTGAGGGAAGAACCCACCCTCAGAGCACCAGGAGTGCCCAGCAGCAGTCAGTTGCGGGTTGATGAGGCAGAGGCCACAGCCTGGTAGAACTTGGTTCTAGCCCAACAGGGGGCATTGCTAGCCTTCAAACCAGACCCTGACAGTAAGGAGGAGGGAGCCCCATTCCTCATAGAATCTGCTGTTGGATAGCTTGCTGTCAGTAGCCTGCCAGCCAGGAACCCCATTCACCTGCACCCCGGACCCTGACAGGGGGGAGGAGGGAGCCCCATTGCTCATGGAATCGACAGGGGGCCAGTTTGCTGTCAGGGGCCTGCCAACTAGGAATCCTATTCACCTGCATATCTGTATAAAGTTTTAATACATTATATTTGAGGTCATGGTGGTACTGTTTTACCCACAGCGTCTACAGGAATTGCTGCAAATTTACTTCTCAGTGGAAGCACCTTTCATTCCCAATATAAATTACTGATTCCATTAAATGAAACTTCAATTTCTAAGACTCAGTATAAACAGTGAAGTTGCTAAAACTATTAAAAAGGCCCAATTTCTCATTATTGATGAATGCACCATGGCATCCAGTCATGCTATAAATGCCATAGACAGATTACTAAGAGAAATTATGAATTTGAATATTATATTTGGTAGAAAGTTCTCCTTCTTGGAGGGGATTTTCAACAATGTCTCAGTATTGTACCGCATGCTATGCAATCGGCCATAGTACAAACAAGTTTAAAGTACTGTAATGTTTGGGGATGTTTCAGAAAGTTGTCTCTTACAACAAATATGAGATCAGAGATTCTGTTTATAGTGAATGGTTAGTAAAATTTGGAGATGACAAACTTGATAATTTTCATTTAGGAATGGATATTATTGAAATCCCCTGAGAAATGATTTGTAATAGATCTATTATTGAGGCTACTTTTGGG
>NW_006293312.1:45126-59515 GCF_000327345.1 Myotis davidii | reverse complement strand
TATTATAATATTTTAATCACTTTATCAGTCATTCTTTGCATCACTTGTTTTTATATCATGTGTTTGTTGTTTTTATATCATGCCTCTGTTGTTGTTATATCCTTTTGTTACTGTTGGTTTATATATTAATAAATTTATATATTATTTTCATATACATTTTACTAATTTCCTTTCATCTCTCACACTTCTATTATAGAGAAAGGGCAAATAGAAATATTAAAATATTTCTGCTAATTAACTCCCTTTTAATGTGCACGAATTTCATGCACTCAGCCACTAGTATACATATAAAAGCCTAAGCAACCATTATGATCAAACTACTGGAAAGATCGGAAGCTGTTGACTAGTCACTATGACATGCTCTGACCAGCAGGGGACAGATTCTCAATGGAGAAGTTGCCCCCTGGTGGTCAGTGTGCTCCCACAGTCAACCTCCTGCTGCCCCTTTCCCTGGCCAGCCCTCATCGGTCCCTGGTGCTAAACCCATGGTAGAGACCTGCTTCTGGGTCTGGGTTTCAAAAGTAGCACAGCAGCGCCCTCACAGTAATCTATTGAAAGTCAGCCCTCGACACAAGGTGTTGTCTCGCTCCCATCCTTTCCCGACCCTGCTGGGGCCTCCAGGCCCAAGGATAGGATGGGGAACTGGGGGTGGGTGGCAGTGGATATAGCTCCTTTCCCAGGGGGGCCAAGGGCCAGCTCCCTCCTTGGGGCCTGCTGGCTAACCTCTCACGGTCCCTGTCCCCTGGCCAGCCAACCTCCCAGGATCCCGCCCCCCCATGCACAAATTCATGCACCAGACCTCTAGTTTTTTCATAAGTCTCTTGGCCATCTGTATGTCTACTTTGCATCAATAGTCTATTTAGGTTGTTTGCCCATTCATAATTGAATTGTTTGTCTTTTGTTAAGTTGCATGAATTGCTTATATATTTTGGATATTAACCCTTTATCAGATATACCATTGCCGAATATGTTCTCACATAGAGTGGGCTCCCTTTTCATTTTGTTGATGGTTTCTTTTGCTGTACAGAAGCTTTTCATTTGGATGTCCCATTTGTTTATTTTCTCCTTAGTTTCCCTTGTTCTAGGAGATGTATCCACAAATATATTGCTACAAGAGATATCTGACATTTTGCTGCCTATGGTTTCTTCTAGAATTTTTATGGTTTCATGACTTACATTTAAGTCTTTTATCCATTTTGAGTTTATTTCTGTGTATGGTGTAAGTTGGTGGTGTGGTTTTATTTTTTTGTATCTATCTGTCCAATTTTCCCACACCATTTATTGAAGAGACTATCTTTACTCCATTATATGCTCTTGCCTCCTTTGTCAAATACTAATTTAGAGTAATGGCTTAGACAGACTTCTGGGGTCTCTGTTCTATTCCATTAATCTTCATGCCTCCTCTTGTGCCAGTAATCGGTTGTTCTGATTATAATGGCATTATAGTAAATTTGATATCTGGTATTGTGATCCGTCTGACTTTGTTTATCTTTCAGAAGATTGCTTTGCCTATTCTAGGTCTGTTTTGGTTCCATATAAATTTTTGGAGAATTTTTTCTAGATTTGTGAATTATGCCATTGGTATTTTAATAGGGATTGCATTAAATGTATACATTGCTTTGGGTAGTATGAGATTTTAATTATTTTAGTTCTACCAATTAATGAACACAGTACAGTCTTCCACTTGTTTATATCTCCCTCTATTAGTAGTTTTATGAGTACAATTTTTTTTTTATACCACCGGGGTTAGGTTTATTCTTAAATATCTTATTTTTTGTTGTTGCAATGGGATTGTTGTTGCTTTTTGTTTGTTTCTCTTTCTGATAATTCATTATTGGAATATAAAAATGCCATTGATTTCTGGTTATTAATTTTGTAAGCTGCTACATTACTGAATTGATTAATTAAAACTAGTAGTTTTTTGGTGGAGTCTTTTGGGTTTTCTATCTAACATATCATGTCATCTGCAAATAATGACAGTTTTACTTCTTCCTTTCCATTTTGAATGCCTTTTATGGTTTCTTCTTGTCTCATTGCTGTGACTAGGACTTCCAGTACTATGTTGAATAAGCGTGGTGAAAGCAGACATTCCTGTCTTGTTCCTGTTCTTAGGGGAAATGGTTTTAGTTATTGCCCATTGAGTCTGATTTTGGCTGTAGGTTTGTCATATATGGCATTTATTAGTCTGTGCTATGATCTGTTTCCACTTTGCTGAGAGTTTTCATAAAAATGGGTGCTCAATTTTGTCAAATGCTTTTGGTGTCTATTGATATGATCATGTGGTTTTGTCTTTCATTTTGTTTATGTGATGTATCACCTTTATTGATTTGTGAATATTGTACCAAACTTGCATCCCTGGAATAAATCTCACATAGTCATGGAATGTGACCTTTTTATTTTTTTTAATTTTGTTTTATTGTTTAAAGTCTTACAAAGAGTATTACGTATGTCTCCTTCCCCCCTACCCCCCTTGACATTCCTCCGGTCTCCCCTATCCCCCAGTGTCTCGTGTCCATTGGTTATGCTTATATGCATGCATACAAGTCCTTCAGTTGATCTCTTACCCCCCGCTCTCCCCACAACACTTCCCGGCCTTCCTGCTGTAGTTTGACAATCTGATGCTGCTCTGCCTCTGTATATTTTTGTTCATCAGTTTATAATGGTCTTTATTATCCATAAATGAGTGAGATAATGTATTTTTCTTTCATTGACTGGCTTATTTCACTTAGCACAATGCTCTTCAGTTCCATCCATGATCTTGTTAATATATTCCTGGATCTGATTTGCTAATATTTTGTTGAGGATTTTAACATCTATGTTCATCAAGGATATTGGCTTATGTATTGTCTTTATCTTGTTTTAGAATTAGGGTAATGTTGTATTCATAAAAAATATTGGAAGTGTTATTTCTCTTGGTTTTTTTTGGAATAATTTGAAGAGCATAGTTATTAGTTCTTTGAGTGTTTGTAAAATTCCCCTGTGAAGGCATCTGTCCCAGGGCATTTCCTGGATGGGCATTTATTCATTATTGCTTCAATTTGTGAGGTGCAATTTATCACTTATTTCTACTCTGATATTTATTATTTCTTTCCTTCCTCTTACTCTGGTCTTTTCTTGTTGTTATCTTACTAATTCTTTAAGTTGTAGGATTAAATAGTATATTATTAGGTTTAGTGGCAATGTGTGATGGCTATTTGTGATCCTAGCAAGCCCAGAGGAGTTACAGTCAGCTTAGCCTGGGAGCCGTGATTCAGGTCTGAAATGAGGTTTGAGCAGAATCCTCCCAAATGGCCATCGACCCTTGGGGGGAGGTCGTGTGGACTGAGAGGAGAGGTGAGCCAAGGAGAGCATCCAGGTAAGAGTCAGTGTTTCAAAGACTGGCAGAGGAAGGGAAGCCTCAGAGGAAGGAGGAGCCACACAGAAAGGATGGACAAAGCCACTGTGATGTCAGAGAGGAAGGAAGTGCAGCTTTGGTCTGAAATGTTCTATAAATATTAATTAATTCAATCTGATCCAGTGTGTCATTTGGAGTCACTATTTTCTTGTTAATTTTTTGTCTGGAAGACCTATCCAATGAAGTCAATAGGCAATAAACTCCTGAATTATTACTGTATTTCTGTCAATCACACTTAAAGTTCTCCAAAAGTATTTTATATATTTAGGTGCTCCAGTATTGGGTGCATATATGTTTACCAGGGATATATCTTCTTGTTGGATGGACCATTGGAGTATTATTTAGGAGCATGTAAACCATTTACATTTAAGGTTATTATTGATAGGTACTTTTTGGTTGCCATATTTATTCTTTATGTCTGTGTTCCTTCTCCATTTCTATTTCTTCTCATTACAGCAGTCCCTTTAGCATTTCTTGCTGTGCTAGTTTGTTGGTGACAAACTTCTTTAGCCATATTGTGTTGTTGTTGTTGTTGTTGTTGTTGTTTTGGAAGCTCCTCATTTCACCCTCTGTGCATGATAACCTTGCTGGATATAGTAATCTTGGTTTCAGATCTTTGCTTTTCATTACCTTGAATATTTCATACCATTCTCTTCTGACCTGTAGAGTTTCTGATGAGAAATCATCTGACAGCCTTGTGGGAGCCCCTTTGTAGATAACAAATTGATTTTCTCTTGTTGCTTTTAATATTCTCTCTTTGTCTTTAATTTCTGTCATTTTAATTATGATGTGTCTGCATGTGGGCCTGTTTGCATTCTTCTTGCTTGGAACTCTCTGTGTTCCCTGAACTTGCATGTCTTTTTTCTTCACTAAGTTAGGGAAACTTTCTGCCATTATTTACTCAAACAGGTTCTCTATCCCTTTCTTATTTTCTCCCCCTTCTTGTACTCCTTTGATGTGAATATTGTTATGTGTCATGTCCCACAACTCCCTTAATCTGTCTTGCTGGGTGTTTTTTTTTCTTTTTGGTCTTCTGATTGAGTTCTTTTTCCTACCCTGTCTTCTAATTCACTAATCTGATCCTCAGTTTCCTCTAATCTGCTGTGTATTCTTTACAATGTGTTCTTTATTAGTCATTTTCCATTCCCAACTGGTCTTTTTTCATAGTTACTGTATCTTTTCTCATGCTGTTGAGAATCCTTGCCATCATTATTCTGAACTCTATATCTGATAAATTTTTAAATTTCCATTTAATTTAGCTCTTCTTCTGGAGAATCCTCATGTTGTTTCATTTAATGCTTGGCTTGCTTTTTCCTCTCTGTTTTGGCTGCCTGTGTGTTTTTGTGTCTAATAGATCTGCTAGTACTCCCAATCTCTAGTGCAGGACAAAGGCAGACTCTGTTTGAGACTGGCCCTGAGTACCTTTTTTGGAGCTATCTGCATTCCACAGCTTATGACTCCCTCTGCTGGAGCCTGGTGCCTTTGGAAAGGACAAAGATCTGCACCAAGGTCCACTTTTCATAGCCCCAGGCTCAGAAGAAGATCAAGCAAAGACTCCATAGATTCACCTCTAACTGCATTCTTATTGTTATGCAGTCTTAATTAACCACAGGCTATCGAGTACAGGGTGGGGCAAGAGTTTTCCAACAGAGTGGGGCAATTGCTGCTCTCCTACCCCACCTTCTAAACACTGCCTTGATAGTAAAGACCTGCTGGAGAAAGAAGTTTTCTATGGTATTTGGAAATGACTCAGCACAGGAAACCAGGGTGGCTGCCTTCTGAGCTCTAACCCAAGAGCTCCCAACCCTGGATTCTCTTCACACAGCTCTAGTCCACTCTTCCCTCCCTCTGCTGGAGCAGAAGGTGAATGGCTGCACAAATTTTTTTGTGTCTTTGCCCTTTAAAAGGATGCCTGCATTTTTAGCCATCTCTTCCTGACAGACAGAACCCTGCTGCTTTTCACAGCCAGATATTATGTGGGCACCTTTCTCAGTTCTGGTGCTCTGGGCTGGGTAGTCCAATTTTATGTTTAGTCCCCAGAGTTCTCAGCGGGAGCACCCCACACCTGAGTTATCTCTCCAGAACTTGAGCTATTGCCTATGGGAACCTGGAAGCTCTTTCTCACTTCTTCACTTCCTAACCATCTCTATACAGTCTCCACTTTCCATCATTAGATATCAGGAATTTTTCCAGGTAGTCTTCATTTGATTATTCAGGGTGATTTTTCTGTATTTTAGTTGTAATTCCAGTTTTGTCCTGGGAGAGTTTCAATGTAGCTTCCACTTTACTCTACTGCCATTTTCAAACTCCCAACGAACAACTTTGTTCTCACCAATTTGACAACTTAGATAATATGAAACAATAGCTTCAGTGACACAAACTCCAAAAGTAGTTAACAGTAAAATACCTGAGTACTGCAACTGCTCAGAAAAAAAATATATGATCTAAATAGTTATCTATCAATCAGAAATACTGAATTCAGATTAAAAACATTACAACTGTAAAATGTTGAACCTTGATGCTTTCATTAGAATATTTTTAAAATATATTTTATTGATTTCAGAGAGGATGGGGGAGGGAGAAAGTGATAGAAACATCAATGATAAGAGAGAACCATTGATCAGCTGCCTCCTGCATGCCCCATACTGGGGATTGAGTACACAACCTGGGAATATGCTCTGACCTGGAATCAAACCATGACCTCCTGGTTCATAGTCATTAAAATATTTTGCCAGACATTTAAGGTATACTGGTATTAAAACCAATTCCACATAATTTCCCCATAAAATAAAAGTGACTACTTCCCAACTTTAGGTGGCCAGAAATACTTTATCATGGAATTCAAGCAGTTATCTTAAAAGGAAAGAAAACTATAGTGTCATCAGAGGAATGGTAGCATAAGAAATCCCTTTGCCCTTTCCCCTAAAATTTCAACAAGATAACCAAATATAATTTTTTAAAAAATCCCTACTCAATAAAGAGGCATGACTGAGAGACCCACATATTGAAACATCTAAAGGTGGAAAATTGGGAGTAAATGAGAAGATGAGAAGGATGACAGCTCAGAGGGCCTGCAGACACAGCGCCACATCCAGGAGCTCATGGATGAGCCTGGAGAGCGGAGGAAGCCAGTGGTAGTAAATACTTTCTTTAGCCAGGAGGAACAGAAAGCTGTGGGAGGCAGGACAGCAGGGCAAGCAAAGTGAACAGTGACTGAGCCAGCATACTCATAACAGAGCATGTTCTTTCATGCAGCTCCCCAATGATGGGCAAATTATCCTCATGTTGCCCTTGAAGTTGGGTGGAGGAACATATCATCTATAAAGTAAGAGCTACTGCAGTAAAATGGCGTTTCCCTCTGTGACTGATCCCCCAGTGAGATGGTTGGGGTAGGACCCCATGGAGGTCAGGGGTCATCATTATGGTGGGGCAAAAAGAACCCCACCCTGAAGCTGCCCACTGTACTGTCTTATGGAAGCTCTAGAGTTAAGTCTAGGAGATAACAAAGGAAAAATCTTGTGATTCAACATTATCTATTGGTAAAGAGTAGAAAGACCTCATCAGAGAAAGCTGCTAGAGACCACTATACAGACAGATAGATATGCCTAGACCAGTGGTCGGCAAACTCATTAGTCAACAGAGCCAAATATCAACAGTACAACGATTGAAATTTCTTTTGAGAGCCAAATTTTTTAAACTTAAACTATATAGGTAGGTACATTGTTATTAACTTAATTAGGGTACTCCTAAGCTGGCCTTTGCTAAAAACGTCCTCGATCTGATTGAGGTACGTTCGCTGAGGTCGACCCCTTCCAACTCTCCAATCCACACTCGTCTTGTATACTTGTTTCATCTATCTCCTTTCACTCATCCTCTCTATATGTCCAAACCATTTCAACATACCTTAAAAAAATGTTTCATTTTATAGTAATAAAGCTACCATCACAAAATAATTACAATTCTTAAATTGATGATGAAAGTACCTGTAGGATTTGCAGCTAGTTGGAGAAATACAGGTAACTTTATGCTTCAAGTAGGTACTTTTGTCACCCGTGCATGATTTGTGGACGTGACTAGCACTAACCATTGCACAATGAGACTGCTGACTGACTGGCTCACTCAACTCGTGCACGGGGAGTGCGCCTTCCCCCCGCAAAGTATCCTGCGACGCATCTCCCATTGCCCAGCCTACCGACACCCCCCACTTCTAACACCACTTCTTCAAAATAGACTCACCCAGGCCGAAAACTGACTTCTGCGCATGGGCCACAAAGTTTCAATCCCATTGTATGTGCATGCCTGCATGTGGTATTTTGTGGAAGAGCCACACTCAAGGGGCCAAAGAGCCGCATGTGGCTCGCAAGACACGGTTTGACGACCACTGGCCTAGACAAAGAAGAAGAGAAAATACCATGAATAGCAATGGTAGTGAGGATAATCAGAACAAAAATTAAATATCACCAGAAAGCAAGCAGGAACACATGGAAATATGTGACATAAATGACAGAGATTTCAGGATTGCACTTCTGAAAATATTCTGAGATATGAGAAACTCCAAAGAGGCAATTCAATGCACTCATAAATAAAATCAATGAACAAAACGAGTACTTTACCAAAGATTGAAACATTAAAAAAGAACCAATCAGAAATCCTGGAAATGAAGCATGTAATCAGAGATTAAGAGTGAGCTACTGAATATAGAAAACAGAGCCAACCAGAGGGAGGAAGGGATTAGTGATATCAAACAGGAATCTAGAAATGACACAGAGGAAAGAAGAGAGAGACTCGAGTATAAGGAAAAATGAAAGAGCTCTATGAGAACTATCTGACTCCACAAAAAACACACAACATTATTAGAATAATAGAAATTCCATAAGATGAAGAGAGTGAGAAGGGAATGGAGAGTAAATTCAAACAAATAGTGGATAGCACTTCCCAAATCTATGGAAAGAACTAGATCCTCAAATAAAATAAATAAACAGAATATCTAGTTACCTCAATTCAAAGAGGTCATCTCAAAAACACTTTGTATTAAAACTGCCAAAAAATAATGACAATGAAAAATTTCTCAAAGCAGCCAGGGAAAAGAAGGAAGTGATCTACAAAGGAAAACTCATAAAGATTTCATCTGACGTCTCAGAAGAAACTCTACAAGCCAGCATAGTGTGGACTTAAATATGCCAACATCTGAAAGAGAAAAATTACCAGCCATAGATGACATATCCATCAAAATTATCCTTTTAATTATAAAGAAGAAATAAAGACATTTCCAGACATAGAAGCTGAGGGATTTTATCAGCATAAAACCTCCATTGCAGGAAATATTTAAGGGAGTTATTCTACATGAAACAAAGAACATAAGGTCACAACACTAAGAATAAGATCACCAAAAACCTTACATCATAAACAAGGATAATATGTGGCAACAAAAACATAAAAGGGTAGGGGGCAACAGTCTGAAGGAGCATGAAGATCAGATGCACTCAAATGAAAAACAAAACAAAACATGAAAAGACAAAAACAAAAGCAAAAATACTACAGTATACATGCAACTTCATTTTTTATAAATCTAATGGTAACCACACATAAACATTTTCAAACCAGGACACATAGTTTTAAAAAAGAAGAAATAGAAAAGATATATGGAATACCTCTAAACAACAACAAAAAAGACAGATACAGAAAGGGGAAAAAAATACAATGGAGGAGCAGAGCTATTAGAAAACAAAAGAAAAATGTATATAGGAAATCCCCATACATTGATAGTTACCACAAATGTAAGTGGTCTGAATTCACCAATAAAGAGGGACAGCAGAGTCGATCAAGAAACAAAACCCAACCATAGGCTGCCTACAAGAGATGCATCTAAGTTGCAAAGACAAAGGTAGATAAAACGAAAAAGTATAGAAAGTGATTTTCCAAGCAAATAATATCCACAGAAAAGCAGGTGTACCCATACTTGTGTCTGACAAAATAGATTACAAGATAACAAGAGACAAAGATGGGCACTTTATAATGATAAAGGAGACACTACATAAAGAAAGCATAACATTTCTCAATATATATGCACCCAACCAGGGAGCACTGAATTATATAAACAAACTAGAGGCCCGGTGCATGAAATTCGTGCACTGGGGATGGGTGGGGGAGTGAGGGGGTCCCTTAGCCCAGCCTGTGCCCTCTCGCAGTCCGGGACCCCTCCCTCTTTACTGCTCACCTGCTTGCTGCTTCCTACCGCTCGGCTTGCTGCTCCTTAGTGCTGCTGTGAAGGCCTTGGGTCTGCTGGTTGCCGGGCTTGCGGGTTTGTGTCTCTGATACCCCCAGAAGCCCCAGCACCTTGATGACGGGGTTTGGGGCTTCTGGGTGCTGGGGTTGCAGATCTGTGTCTTCGATCAGGGCCCCAGCAGCCTCAACACCAAGGTGGTGGGCTTTGGGGCTGCTGGGTACAGGCCTCCCCTGCATGTTTGTGTCTTCGATCAGGCCCCCAGCAGCCCCAGCGCCGAGGTGGTGGGCCTTGGGGCTGCTAGGTGCCAGGCCTGCTGGTTTGTGTCTCCAATCAAGCCCCCAGCAGCCCCAACATTGCCTCAGCGGGGCTTGGAGCTGCTGGGTGCCGGGCTTCCCTGCGTGTTTGTATCTCTAATCCGGCCCCCAGCAGCCTCAGCACCGCCTAAATAACTTAAGGGAAACTTTATTTAGTCTTCATTTAAAAGCAATCTAGTTTAAAAATTAGTTGCAGTTAAGAGAGAACAAAGAACATGGTACCTAAGAGTGAGATAGACAGACAGAGGAGAGGCTGGGCACTGGTCAGGGGCTTACATGCCAACTGTTCTCCACCTGGGAAATGATGTAAAATCGGTTTCTTTAGTTTTCTGCTCAGTGGTCTTCTCCAGCGAGTAGAGTGGCATCTGCTCACTTCTCCCTGGGGCCTGGCTTGGTGGTTGCCTTGGGGTCTGGCTGTGCTTCAGCGGGATCCGCACGGGCCTGCCTGCTCCACCTGGCCCTGTCCACTTGTTGCTTCCTCCAAGTCTTCCTTCGGCGCAGCCCTGGTCCATCACCTCCTCCTGTGTCTGCACCGCTTCCACAGGCCGAGAAAGAGGCCCACATGGAGCTCAGGTCGGCAGGGAGCTGGTCCTCTGCTTTCAGAACCTTCGGGATCTCCGCTTGCAATTGTTCCCTTCCATGACCTTCCTTCCCTACCTCCAGCGTCTTCCCAGAGCACTGCATGCCTGCCCTCCAGCAGCAGGTTGTCTTTGTATGGCTTTCAGGGCAGCCTTCAGGGCCTGCTGGCCACACTGCGGCCCTTCCACATTGGCCGCTGGGCCTGAGGCCCGCCTGGGAAGGCAGGCGGGTCCCCAGCAAGTCCTGCTGCACCAAGCGCATGTGCGCTCGTCGCCCCCCCACCCCCGCATGCCCTCCAGGCATGGCGGCTCCACGCTGTGCTCAGGGCCTGGGAGTTAAGCAGCAGAGTGGTCCTGGTGAGCTCAGGCTGTACCCTGCGGGCGGCCCCTGAGGGCAGCTTTCTGCTCCTTCTGGCGGGCCCTTTAGGCTCCCCCGCCAGGCAGGTGGTCCTGCCCTCCATCTCTGATAGCCAGGGCTTGGTGCGCCCCTGCAATTCCAGTGGAGCCCAGCTTCGTGAGGGGAGCCCTGAGTCCTAGTGCCGGTGGGTGGCTGTAGCAGCCAAGGAGAGTTCAGACAGGCTGTGGTTGGGGGCTCCCCCTGCCAGCAGCTGCAGGAGGCTGGCCTCAGATTTGGACTTGAGCAGGTAGGGCAGGCGGGGCAGCAGCTGGACAGGGGTGCCTGTGGTAAATCTAGGGGCCGGGGCACTGGCTCCACCATAGGGGCTGGGGTCACAAAGTCTTGCAAGGAGGTGGGGGAGAGGGTGCTGTAGGCAGAGTCCATGGAGCAGGAGCTGCCCTTCCCGGGGCCCAGGGCCAGCAGTTCGCTGGTCAGTGTGATAGATGAGGCGGTGGTACTGGGGGACATCCAATCTGACTGGGAGCTGAAGGGACCACCCTCAAACTCGGGAGAGGAGAGCGTCTCCCTGGGCTCCAGCACCACCATGGCCAGGGTCTCTGTGGAGCCGTCAGAGGCACAGTGCTGGGAGTCCAGGCTGTTGCTGCTTTTGCACAGGATGGTGGGGGAGCTGGCAGCGGAAGTGCTACTCTCCCCACCCTCCTCTTCCTCCTCATCTTCCTCCTCTTCCTCCTGCTCATCCTCCTCCAGGCTCTGCAGGTGCTGCTAGCTGCCTGTGTGCTCCTGCGCATGCAGCTGCGCAACTGGTTCTGGGCATTGTAAATGAAGTCCATCCAACCACGGCACAGAGCCTGCCCGCTGGCCTGGAACATGTAGGCCCCCACGGCGCTGTGGAACTCCTTCAGGTAGATGAGGAGGAAGGAGCCTGGGTCCTGCAGCTCCTGGCACACGATCTTGTCCACCAGCAGTGGTGGCCTGATGACGTTGGTCCTCTCAGCCTTCTTCACTGCCTTGGTCACTAAGAGCAGGTCCGTGAAGAGGAAGTAGTACACATCCATCTTGCTGTCCTTTCACTCCTTCATCCTCAGGCTACCCTCCAACAGCAGCTGATGTGTCTCCTGTGGGGAGGCACCAGGGATGGGCACCGGTCAGGTCCAGGTGCAGAAATTCCTTCAGGAGCTTGTCCACCTCATTGTTGCTACCCTCCACCACCTCCTAGGAGTCGATGCGGCTCACCACGGCCACCAGCCGCTGCCGCTCCTGTCACTGCCTCATGCACGCGTTCACGTGGTGGATGAAGCGCTCCATGGAGCTGATCATGGTGATGACGACCTCCTTGGCACGCCACTCGTCCGTCTTCCTCAGCACCGACTTGAGCAGCAGCAGGTACTTGGTGAGCAGATGGTGGGGTTTGGCGAGCCTGCCACTCAGCTTCAGCCTCTGGCATTGCTGGTGTTTCTTGGCCCACATCACACAGGCCCGGAAGAGGTCTTTGTGGCACAGCAGGCTGCGTGTGTACTCCATGCAGCCCTCCTCCTCCATGCAGTACTGGATGTAGGGCTTGAAGAGGGACTGAACATCTCGAAGCCTTTGAGGAGGTAGGTCCTGGGCTGCAGTAGCACCCACATGCACAGCGCCTTCTCCACCATCGGCGCCATCACACTGCCCCAATGCCCGCGGTGCAGACTCACGATCTCGAGGATGTTCCTGAACAGGAGTGGGGCATGGAGGTGTCGGGTCTCCTCCCCAGGGTGACCCTTCACCCGGGAGTCCCCGCCGCTCCATTCACCCCCTCAGCCAGCGGGGAGCACCCTCAGTGGGTCTGCTGCTCTGGGCGCTGGGGAAGAGGAGACCAGGGGCGGGTGAGGCCCTGGAGGAGGCCGCAGAAGGCAGGCAAGGAGCCCAGGACACATGGCACCCCTACCACCATCCAGCATCCTGCTGGGTCCTGCACCCAGGAGGGCAAGGCCCTGAAGCAGGAGGAGGCCCTGGAAGGTGGGCGGCTCCCCAGCACGTCCTGCTGCACCAGGTGCATGCGCCCACCCCCACCCCCGGCCTCCAGGCCTGTGTGGCTCCACTCTGCGCTCAGGGCCTGGGAAGCATTCCAGGAGTGGGGCGTGTAGGTGTCAGGACTCCTCCTCAGGGTGACCCTTCACCTGGGAGTCCCCCACTCCATTCACCCCCTGGCCAGCAGGAGCACCCTCGGTGGGTCTGCTGCGCTGGGCGCAGGGGAGGAGGAGGCCAGCGGAGGGTGAGGCCCTAAAGCAGGAGGAAGACCAGGACTCAAGGCGCCCCCACCTCCACCCCCTGTCTTGCTGGGGCCTGCACCCAGGGATGCCATGGCTGCAGCAGGGCCACCAGCTGGGTTTAGAGGTGAGTCCTCCGCGCACAGTCCCAGCAGCCTGCTTGGTGTGGGTGGGGGTTTCGGGTCACCTTGAGGGAGGCTCAGACCTTTCTCTGCTCCTCTCCTGGTGGAGCGGCGGGTCAGAGGAGTCGCCTTCCAGCCCCCAGGCTGCTTCTCAGAGTCAGAAGTTGCACCATCGGCCTCTGCCTAGGATGGGACCTCTGCACCCCCAGGGTGCATAAACACACAGGGCTTCCATCAGGCTTTGCCGCAGGGAGGCCTTGCTGCTCTGCAAGCTTGGGGGTCCTTTGGCTTCACTCCACCCCTTGAAGTCTAGTATACAAATTAACCACCATCTTTGTTGGTGGTTAATTTGCATATCACCCTGATTAGCCAATGGGAAGCATAGCGGAAGTATGGTTAATTACCCTTTTTGTCTTTTATTAGATAGGATATTCACAGAACTAAAGGGAGAAACAGATTAAACACAATCATAGTTTTGAAAGCTATAGACAGATAAACCAAAGAGAAAATCAATAAAGAAATAGCAGCCTGGGTCAATATCTGGGTTCTCTATTCTGTTCAAATGGTTTATATGTCTGTTCTTGTGCCAGTACCAGGCTGTATTGAGAACAGTGGCTTTGTAATATATATATTGAAATCTGGTATTGAGATTCCACCTATTGTTTTTCTTTCTCAGGATTGCTGTGGCTATTTGGGGTCTTCTTTTATTCCAGATGAATTTTTGGAGAGTTCTTTCTAGGTCTGTGAAATATGCTGTTGGTATTATAATGGGGAGTGCATTGACTCTATAGATTGCATTAGGGAGTATGGACATTTTAATGATGTTGAGTCTACCAATCCATGAACATGGTATGTTCTTCCACCTGTTTATGTCTTCCTCTATCTCTTTTTTCAACGTCATGTAGTTTTCCAAGTACAGGTATTTTATGTCCTCAGTTAAGTTTATTCCTACGTATCTTAGTTTTTGTTTTATTGTGTGTGTGTGTGTGTGTGTGTGTGTGTGTGTGCACAATAGTAAATGGGATTGCTTTTTTTTCTCATTTCTCTTTTGGTGAGTTCATTATAAAAAGGCCATAGATTTCTGGGTGTTAATTTTGTATTCTGCTACATTGCTGAATTCATTTATTAAGTCTAGGAGTATTTTGATGGAGACT
>NW_006293312.1:41675-44096 GCF_000327345.1 Myotis davidii | reverse complement strand
TTTTTTAAAAAAAATAGACACTTCTCCAAAATGAATATACAGATGACCAAGAGACATATGAAAACATGCTTAAAGTCACTAATTATCAGAGAGATGCAAATCAAAATGACAATGTGATATCACCTCACATTTGTCATAATGGCTACCATCAATAAAGCAACAAATGACAAGTGCTAGTGAGGATAAGGAGAAAAGGGAACCCTAGTACACTGCTGGTGGGAATGCAGACTGGTGCAGCCGTTATGGGTAACAGTATGGAATTTTCTCAAAAAAATTTAAAAATGAAACTGCCATTTGACCCAGTAATCCCACTTCTAGGAATATATCCCAAGAAACTATAAACACCAATCAGAAAGGATATATGCACCCCTATGTTCATAGCAGAACAATTTACCCTACCTAAGATCTGGAAACAGCTTAAATGCCCATCAGCGGATGAGTGGATTAGAAAACTATAGTACACCGAAACCGGTTTGGCTCAGTGGATAGAGCGTCGGCCTGCTGACTGAAGGGTCCCAGGTTCGATTCCGGTCAAGGGCATGTACCTGGGTTGTGGGCACATCCCCAGTGGGGGATGTGCAGGAGGCGGCTGATCGATGTTTCTCTCTCATCGATGTTTCTGACTCTCTATCTCTCTCCCTTCCTCTCTGTAAAAAATCAATAAAATATATTTAAAAAAAAGAAAACTATAGTACATATACAATGAAATACCATGCTGCTATAGAAAAGAAGGTATTCTTACAATTTGCAGCAGCATGGATTGAACTGGAGAGTATTATGTTAAGTGAAATAAGCCAGGCAATGAAAGAAAAATACCACATGATCTCACTCATTTATGGAATATAAAGAACATTATAACCTGATGAACAAAAAGATAGATACAGAGGCAGTAAAGTGTCAAACAGACTGTCAAACTATAGCGGGAAGGCTGGGGAGTGTTGGGGGTTGGGGGGTAAGAGTTCAACCAAAGGTCTTGTATGCATGCATATAAACACAACCAATGGACACAAGACACGGGGGTGTAAGGGGCATGGGATGAGGGCATGCGACAGGCAGTAGGGGAGGCTGGGGAAGGTCAATGGGGAAAAAAAGGAGATATATGTACTACTATATGTAATACTTTAAACAAAATAAAAAAGAAAATATTCTATAATAAAACTATTTACTTCAAAAAAAGAAAAAGAAAATAAATATTGACCTTTTTTATGTAGTCCGAAGCAGAAAGAAAAATAATAAAATTTAGAGCAGAATTAAATAAAGTAGAGTACAAAAACACTATACAAAAAATCACTAAAACAGAGCTAGTTCTTTGAGAAGATCAATAAAACTGACAAACCCCTGACTGGACTCACTAAGGATAAAAGGGAAAAGACCCATATAAACAAAATCAGAATTGAGAACAAAGAAGTCACCATAGACATCACAGATACACAAAGGAATTAGAATATTATGAAAAAACTAGAGGCCCGGTGCATGACATTCATGCACTGGGAGGAGGGGGTTCCCTCAGCCTGGCCTGCATCCTCTCACAGTCTGGGACCCCTCAGGAGATGTTCGACTGCTGCCCGGGGGAGCGGACCTAAGCTGGCATAAGGACAAGACGGGAGAGGCTCCCACCACCGCTGCTGCACTCACCAGCCGTGAGTCCAGCTTCTGGCTGAGTGGTGCTCCCCCTGTGGGAGTGCACTGACCACCAGGGGCCAGCTTCTGCATTGAGCATCTTCTCCTTGGTGGTCAGTGCGCATCATAGCTACCAGTCGTTCTGCAGTTTAGTCAATTTTCATATTAGGCTTTTATTATATAGGATATATGCCACCAGATTCAATAACCTAAAAAAAATAGATAAGGTCCTAGAAATATATAACCTTTTTTGACTAAATCATGAAGAATTAGAAAATCTAAATAGACCAATCAGCAGTGAGGAATTTGAAAAAACTATCTAAAATCTCCCCCAAAAATAAAACTCCAGAACCAGATGGCTTCACCAATGAATTCTCCCAAATGGTCAAAGAATACTTAAAAGCTATCTTTCTCCAGGTGGCGGGAGGTGCACCAGTGTATGTGGCAGTGGTAAATCCTCCCAGCCCCTCACAGCACTGTGGAGCCACATCCCCAGTTCCACCTCAGACAGTGGTGCCCCCTTCTGCCCCTTGCAGTTTTCTACTTGCCTGGTCCCCATGGTGCTCTGGTCTTGCCAAGCCAGCTACCCGCCAGGGTCCTCTCCCTGGGCCCAGACAGGCAAGCAGTCTGCCCTGAGGAGGCAGGGAGAGGAGTGCTGGGCTGGCCCAGGGGTGGGCAAGGATGCCAAACTTCTTTGAGGATCCCAACTGCAGGCAGAAGAGCACACAGTTGAATTTGGCCTTCTTCCAGTTCCCAAGGGATCTGGCCAGATGCCAGAAGTGGGTGGGAAATTATAATAGG
>NW_006293312.1:36026-41612 GCF_000327345.1 Myotis davidii | reverse complement strand
ACTAACAGGAACAAAAACATAAAGAAATCAACAACAGCAATGCTCAGAATTCCAGTGCAGAAGGGGGTGAAGAACAGGATGAAGACATTTACCTTTAATCCTTGAAGAGAAGGAAAACAAAAAATACTCAAAATCTTTATTTGAAATTTTGATTCTTATGAAAAAACAAAACAGACCTCTAAATGAACATGAAGTTGATGAAATCCCAGAAGGTCTCTTTACTCCTGATAACTTTCAGGCACTGTTGGAGTGCCAGATAAATTCTGGTGAAGAGTTTCTGAGAAATCTCTTTGAGACAACAGCAGTCAACACACCCTTCTTTCAAAAGCACAGCAGAAACAGATGCTAGAAATATGTGAGAGCTGTATCCAGGAAGAAATGCTCAGGGAAGTGAGAGACTCTCACTTCTTTTTGATTATCACTGAGGACATAGTCGACATGGGAGGGAAAGAACACTTGCCTGTGTTGGTGAGGTTTGTTGATGAAGCTCATAACCTGAGAGAAGAATTTGTGGGTTTCCTGCCTTATAAAGCCAATGTTGAAATTTTGCTATGAAACTTCACACTATGATAATTGAGAAGTAGGGATTAAACTTGGAATATTGTCATGGCCAGGTTACATTGTATACAGTGGATTTTCTTCCAGAATGAAAATTGTTGCTCCTAGACTTTTGGAAAAATATCCCCAAGCTGTCTACACACTCTGCTCTTCCTCTGCCTTAAAAATGTGGTTGGTCAAATCGGTGCCTGTTATGGGAGTGTCTGTTGTCTTAGGGACAATGAGGAAGTTTGTTCTTTTTTCTATTGGTCATCAGAATTGCTTTTAGAGCTTGACAAGTTAATTTCAGTCCTTCTTCAGAACAATAAAGGAAGGGGTAAAGAATTGAAGTAAATTTGCCATTCTTTTTTTTTAAAATATTTTTTATTGATTTTTCACAGAGAGGAAGGGAGAGAGACAGACAGTTAGAAACATCGATGAGAGAGAAACATCGATCAGCTGCCTCCCGCACATCTCCCACTGGGGATGTGCCAGCAACCCAGGCACATGCCCTTGACCGGAATCGAACCCAGGACCCCCTGGTCCGCAGGCCGACGCTCTATCCACTGAGCCAAACTGGTTTTGGCAATTTGCCATTCTTGATGGACAGGCAGGCATGATGCTTTTGAAATTTTAGTGGACCTCCTACAAGCACTTGTTTTATGTTTAGATGGTATAAATAATGATACAAATATTAGATGGAATAACTGTATAGCGGGCCGAGCATTTGTACTCTGTAGTGCAGTAACAGATTTTGATTTCGTTGTTACCATTGTCATTCTTAAAAATGTTCTATCTTTTACAAGAGCCTTTGGGGAGAATCTCCAGGGACAGACTTCTGGTGTCTTCTTTGCAGCCGGTAGCTTGACTGTGGTGCTGCATTCACTAAATGAAGTGATGGAAAATATTGAAGTTTATTATGAATTTTGGTTTGAGTAAGCCACCAATTTGGCAACCAGATTTGACATTCAGATGAAGCTCCCTGGGAAATTCCACAGAGATCAGCAAGGGAACCTGGAATCTCAGCTAGCCTCTGAGAGTTACTATAAAGAAGCTATAAGTGTTCCAACAGATGGTCACATTATTCAGGAACTGAAAGAACACATTATTCAGCACCTCAAAGCTCTTAAATGCTCATCTCTGGTACCCTCTGTCATGGGACAGCTCAAATTCAATGCATTGGAGGAGCACCATGCTGAAATGTACAGAAGCAACTTACCCAATCCTGATACACTCTCAGCTGAGCTGCGTTGTTGGAGAATCAAGTGGAAACACAGAAGAAAAGATATAGAGCTTCCATACACCATTTATGAAGCCCTCCACCTGCCAGGGATCAAGTTTTTTCCTAATGTTTATGCATTGCTGAAGGTCCTATGTATTCTTCCTGTGATGAAGGTTGAGAATGAGTGCTATGGAATAGGCAAAAGCATCTCAAAGCATACCTGAGGAAAACTTTTACAGACCAAAGGCCAAGTAACTTATTAGTAGCTTTTTAACACAAATTTTGATGTAAAACATGATTTGGATTTAATGGTGTACACATATATCAAACTCTATACAACTAAGCCAGAGCTTCCTACAGATAATTCTGAAACTATTGAAAATACCTGAACTTAATCACTGACTATCTTGAGTACATTAGCCATTGATAATCTGACTGTTTAAATTGCCCCTGTTTGAACTCTCATGCTTTGGAGAACTAACTATTCTTCCAGAAGGTAGCAGTGAAAGTGCCATGTTGCATTTCTTCATGGCCAGTGGTCGGCAAACTCATTAGTCAACAGAGCCAACTATCAACAGTACAACGATTGAAATTTCTTTTCAGAGCCAAATTTTTTAAACTTAAACTATATAGGTAGGTACATTGTTATTAACTTAATTAGGGTACGCCTAAGGCTTAGGAAGAGCCACACTCAAGGGGCCAAAGAGCCACATGTGGCTCGTGAGCCGCAGTTTGCCGACCATGGACTATGTTGACGGCACTTTGGAATTATTCTAGTTAAATCATTTTAAACGTAACATTTATTATCACCGTGGATCCAGCTGTCAGGTATTGCGTTATCGGTTCTTTGAAGAAATAAATTTTGAGGAGTTGTGGGAGGAAGGAATAGGTTTCATAAAATTTTACAGTGAAGCTCATGACTAACATTTGAATAGCAGGAGTTTTAAGTATACTATTAAAAATCTGTAATGACCAGTTAAGGGAATTACCAGATAGTGAAAGAAATGTGAGCTTGTCAAACAAGGATTTCAGTGTAGATTTTGTCTTTATTTGATGATCTTAAAGAAACAAGTTACTATTGAAAATTGAAGGAAGAACCTGCCATTGTTCCACATCTGGATATTGCTGTTTACATTTCTTTGTTGAGCCTATTTATTCATAAGCTTTTTAGCAAGTATATGTTGAACACTTCTGTTTCATGGTCAAGACAGGATCAGAATCCATGGATACTGACAACAAATTTGTCTCTTTTATTCTGTCTTTTTCCATGATTATATCTACTGCCTCATCTTGGTTTATAAGCAACACCTGGAAAACCTACAAAAATGTATTTTGTGGTTTATCTATAAATAATACAGAAAATATTGCTGTTATTTTTGGTGAAGAAAGTCAATTTTGTACAGTTTATTTTGACATAAATAAAATGTGAATTTTATTTAAAAATAACAAAAAAAACTATCTTACTCAAGCTCACCTAAAAATTCAAGAAGAGGCAATACTTCCTAATATATTTTATGAGGTCAATATAACTCTGATAACAAAACCTGGCAAGAATAAACACACACACAAAAAAACCCACAGACCAATATATCTGATTAATACTGATGCAAAAATCCTAAACATATTACAAGCAAATCAAATATAACAGTCTTTCAAAAAATAATACACCACAATTAAGTGGGGTTCATTCCAGGGACACAAGGATGGTTCAACATATGTAAATCAATTAATATCACACACCATATTAATAAAATAAAGGATAAAATCATATGATCTTATCAATAGATGTGGGAAAAGCATTTGATAAGATACAACATCCATTTATGATTAAAATACTCAATAAAAAGAGGAATAGATGACTCTTTGTAATACTTTAAGCAATAAAACAATTAAAAAAAAGAGGAAATAGATGGAAAGTACCTCAACATGATAAAGACTATATATGATAAATCCTCAGCTAACATCATACTCAATGATAAAGGACTTTTTTTCCCTCTAAGACCAGGAATAAGACAAGGAAGCCACTCTCCCCACTCTTATTCAACCTAGTGCTGAAAGTCCTAGCCAGAGCAAAAAGGCAGGAGAAAGAAATATAAGGTATCCAAATACAGAAGAAAGAAATCAAACTGTCATATTTTGTGGAAGACATGATTCTGCATACAGAAAACCATAAAAACTCTACACACACAAAAAAAAACTATTAGAAACAATAAAAATATAGACAAGTTACAGGATACAAAATCAATGTGCAAAAATCCATTCCCTTCCTGTATACCAACAACAAAACTTCAGAAAAGAAATGAAAATTATAATTCATTTTGTAATTGCAACCAAAAGAATAAAATAGCTAGGAATAAACTTCACAAAGGATGTGAAAGACCTATAGTATGCCCCAAACCACAAACATTATTAATAGATTGAAAAAGATACATCAAAATGGGAAAATATTCCATGTTAATGGATTGAAAAAAAATCAATCTAGTTAAAATGGCCATATTATCCTAAGTAATATATGTAGTTTTAATGGAATCCCCATCAAAATCCCAATGCCATTTTTTTAAAAATAGAATGAGAAATCATCAGCTTTGTATGGAACCAGAAAGACCCCAAAGAGCAAAAACGATACTGATAAAAGAGAATGAAGCTGGAGGTATCATACTACCTGACTTCAAATTTTACTATAGAGCTATGATAATGAAAATAGCATGATATTGGAAGAGAAACAGACACACAGATCAACAGGACAGAATAGAAAATCCAGCTATAAAACGATATGTATATGAACAGACAATTGTTGACATAGGAGCCAGAAACACGATGGAGTAAAGATAGACTCTTCAATAAATGGTGCTGGGAAAACTGAAAAGCCACATGCAAACAAATAAAACAGTATTATAATATGTCCCCATGTACAAAAATTAATTCAAAATGGATCAAAGACTTAAATATAAAATCTGAAACAATAAGTTACTTAGAAGAAAATATACGTACCAAACCTATGGATCTTGATCATAGAGAACATTTTATGAACTTGACCCCAAAGGTAATGGAAGTAAAGGCAAAAATAAATGAATGGGACTATATCTACACTAATAAAAGAGAAACATGCAAATTGGTGTCACTCCCCTACACCCATGAGCCATGCCCACCAGCCAATCAGGAGTGAGCATGCAAATTAACCCAACCAAGATGGCGGCAGCCACAGAGCTGGAGAGAGCAGGAGGCTTGGGTTGCCCTGAGCAAAGGACGAAGCCAAGCTTCCTGCCCACCTTGGCCATCCCTGGCCTCTGCTCAGAGCTACAAAGTTTTAATTATAGAAGATAAATAAATCCCAGATACCTGCTTTTAGAGCTGGAGCCAGAGCTAAAGCTGGAAGCCTCAGAGCTGGAGCCAGAGCTAAAGCTGGCCCAGAATGAAAAAAAAGAAAAAGAAAAAAGGAGCAGTTGGTACTTCAGTCAGCAGCCTAAAAACAGCCCTCAGCCGCTCACCCAGACTGGCCAGGCACCCCAGTGGGGACACCCACACTGGAGGGGGTGTGACCAGCTGCAAACAGCCATCATCCCCTCACCCAGGCTGGCTAAGCAACCAAGTGGGGACCCCCACCCTGAATGGTGTGTGACCAGCTGCAAACAGCCATCATCCCCTCACCCAGGCTGTCCAGGCACCCCAGTGGGGACCTCCACCCTGATCCAGGACACCCTTCAGGGAAAACCAGCCAGCCCCATCCATGCACCAGGCCTCTATCCTGTATAGTAAAAGGGTAATATGCCTCCCAGCACCGGGATCAGCGGAGCCAAGAGGCCTCCAGGCACCGGGATCAGCGTGAC
>NW_006293312.1:26609-35948 GCF_000327345.1 Myotis davidii | reverse complement strand
CCTTCCCATCGACCCTGCCTTGAGTGTGACAGAGGACGGTGCCCCAACCCCCCAATCAGCCCTACCCTGAGCGTGACTGGGGGTGGCATCGCACCCTCCCAATCCGCCCTGCTCTGTGCATGACAGGGGGTGCGCCCCAACTCCCCAATCAGCCCTGCTCTGAGCCTGATCAGGGGCTGCACCTAGGGAATGGGCCTGCCCTCTGCCACCCGGGAGCAGGCCTAAGCCCGCAGGTCGTTGTCTCCTGAGGGGTCCCAGACTGCGAGAGGGCACAGGCCAGGCTGAGGGAACTCCCCTTCCCCCTGAGTGCACAAGTTTTTGTGCACTGGGCCTCTAGTCCTATATAATAAAAAGCTAATATGCAAATTGTCCCCTCTCCCAAGTGTTTGACCAGGGTGTAGGGCCAACAGGCCAACCATCTGTGGCCACCTCCCTAGCCAGCCCTGTCCAATCAGCCCCGATTGGGGCAGGCTGGCCAGACCCCACCCATGCACGAATTCATGCACCAGGCCTCTAGTACTGCTATAAAAAAGAAGGAACTTTTATCATTTGCAACAGCATGGATGAACTGGAGAGCATTATGCTAAGCAAAATAAGCCAGTCAGAGAAAGATAAATATCACATGATCTCACTCATATGTGGGATATAATGAACAACACAAACTGATGAACAAAAATAGATTCAGAGATAAAGAAACACTGAATAGAACTTACAACCTCAGAGAGAAGTCAGGATGGGGAGTAAGAGATCAATCAAAGTACTTGTATGCAGGCATATTAGTATAACCAATGGTCATGGACACCGGGGTGGAGAGGGCTTGTCCTGTGGTATGGGAGTGTTGGGGGGTTAAATCAGAGAAAAAGGAGACATATGTAATACTTTAAACAATTTAAAAATCCTACATAATAAAAGCCTAATATGCTAAGTGTCCAGTCGTCCGGTTGGCCATTCAACCAATCAAAGTGTAATATGCTAATGATATGCTAAGGCTGCTCAACCACTTGTTATGATGTGCACTGACCACCAATGGGCAGACGCTCCAACCAGTAGGTTAGCTTACTGCTGGGGTCAGGCTGATCAGGACTGAGCTAGATGGGCCAGGCTCACCCTGGAGCCCTCCCATGGTTCCTCCCCAGCTAGCCAACCTCCCAAATCCCTCCCCAGCCCCAATCATACACTGGTGGGGTCCCTCAGCCTGGCCTGCACCCTCTCACAATCCAGAACCCCTCAGAGGATGATGGAGAGCTGGTTTTGGCCCAATCCTAAAGGCCAGGCCTAGGGACCCCACTGGTGCCCGAATTCGTGCACTGGGCCTCTAGTAAAATAATAAAATAATAAAATAAAATAAAATAAAATAAAAAAATAAAATAAAATAAAAAAAATTAAAAAGAGAGATAATTTGGTTCTTTTAATAAAGAACAGGAAAGTAAAGTCTTGTCCAAGGTTTTGGCCTCTTGTCTGAGGAGTGGGGAAAGAAGGAGGTCTAACCTGTCCTTAGGGAGATACTGAGTAACAAGTAGAAAAGGTTTTGATATATCTTGCAGTAGGGAGGCTAGGGTAGGCCATATTATGAGGGGCTTTAGGAGTTGTAAATGTGGTCTGTATCCTATATGTAAGGAATTGTGAGTAGCCTGTAAGATATTGCGGGCCTGTCCTTTGGGAAGGATATATTTTCCCTGAAATTTTAACCATGGATCTTCCCAAGTGGTCTCAAGAGTTAATATGGCCTTAAGTTCCTCTGGAGTGTATTTGGGTGTTGTATAAGGCAGAGCTAAGAGTTGGGGAGATAGAGGCTTCTGAGTCACTGCCTTGGCCTCTTGGTCTGCTTTGTTATATCCCTGTATTATGGAATCTTTCCTTACTTGGTGTCCTTTACAGTGTATGACTTTTAAGAAGGCTAGAAAAGGGGAGAGAAGTTCCTAAATACCAAGCAAGAAGACCTGTTGAGGCTTTCAATGATAGTGTCAAGGACTGTGAATGAGCGTTGGAAATAAAGAAAGTCTAGACTCCAATCTAAGGATGTAAGCAACAGGAGAGAGCCTGGGCAGGATTGCTTTAGCTTACTAGGAGAGAAGGGGTCCCTTCAGATATCAGGCGTGATCAGGTACTGGCTCACTGGACAAAATTGTCTACAAGTTTCACAAATCTATCCATTCACAAATAACCAGTTTAGTAAAGAACCAGCATTTACATTTATGAACACACTTTAAATAGACTCTTACTTTCAAGAAAATATGCCTTCAACGAAGTACAAGAGACCATCTGTCATAAAAGCTAAGAGCAGGCAAATTTAAAGCTTGTCTAGCTATAAATGTTTCAGTATTTTATGTTATTTTAAAACATTTAGATGTTTTCAGCAATCCTCCAAGTTATCAAAGACTTTGGAAAATTATGTAATGGCCTATAAGGGTGGAGAAAAGACAGAGGGAGGAAGGAGCAGGCCCTGCAGCCTGTTCTAAGACTGCAGCAGCTTGCATTTAAAACTGCCACATTTTCCCTTAGAGATAACATGCTAAGGTTTGGGTGATAATGAGTTCAGTTTATGATAGTAGCAGGACTGGTAAGTAAGGGTTTGCAGTTTTGTAGTAAAGAAAGTTGTTCTTTGGGAAGGGGTGGGGGGTGAGAAGGTTCTGAGGTGAGAATAGTTTTCAGAGCATTAAAGGGGATGAGAATGCTGGCATTGAGATCTAAAGGCTCACTGAGGGATCCTTTCATTCATCATAGAGGGCTTTGTGAGAAGACTAAAGTTTGGAATCCAGAGGCAAAAGTAATCAGCAAGCCCAAGAAAGGATAATATTTCTTGACTAGAGGAGGGGACAGTCATGGAGGAGATAAGGCATTCATGGTCCAAGGTAATGGCTCGGCTTTGTGGGGTGAGAGTTAAAATGAGGTAAATGACTGCGGTTTGGGGCAACTGGGCTTTATGAGGGGATGTGCAGTAGCTCTGGTTGGGCACTCAGGTGGAATGAGAAAGGTGGATAAAGTGGGTGTTTAGTAAAATGCAGTGCTGAGGTGAGGTGACTAATGGTTGTGAGACTAGTCCACCAACCCCCATAATAGAAACTGAAGAAGGAACAAGGGTCCCAGCAAATTTGGAGAGGGCAGAATAAGTGGCCACAGTGTCAATTAAAAGGAGATCAGCTTACCTGCCACTCCAATCGTTACCCAAAGCTCTGTCCTGGTGATGTAAGTCTGCAGGGCCTTGTCAGGAACTGGGCAGCTTCAGTCTTCAGTGGCCAGTCACAGGAGGTCTGGAGGCTTGAAACCACATCCACAGTGTGGCCTTGTAGAACGGACTCAAGTCCTACCTGGAGAGGGCAGACTACAGTTTGATTTCTAGTGGCCTTCCCTTCCACACCTTGGCCAGGGCCCAGGAAGAGATCTCAGGGTTGGACAAAAGTTGGTCCAGTGTCCTTTGTTGCATTTGAAGCATGGGCCTGAAGGCAGCTTGGCCTTTGACTTACCCTTGTTTGGGGGACTGGCACTTTGTTTGGGGTTTCTGAGAGAAGTGGCTGAGCTGAGAAGCCTACTTTTATGACCCTATTTTGGCCTGAACTCCCCATTGTTTTTAGATTTTGGTCTCCTCGTCTCTATTATTACAGACTTTAAAGGCAAGGTTAAAAAAGGGGTTTTTTTGAGGAGTTTGTGGACCTATGTCTATTTTTTGAAGTTTGCGATGTATGTTGGGGACTGATTGGGATATAAAATGGATGTTTAGAAGGACTCCCTCTGGGGAGGTGGGGTCTAAGGTGGTAAATTTCTGTAAGGCATCTGTGAAGCAGAAGAGGAAGAGAGCTGGATTTTTGTCAGGGCCCTGAGTGATTTTATTAAGTTTGTCATAGTTGACCACCTTATGGGCAGCCTTTTTGGGTCTAGCAATGAGGCAGGTGATTATATGGCTACAGAGACTGCACCCTGGAGCATGAATCTGATAGTCCCATCTCAGGTTAGTTCAGGGGACTGCATCAGTGCCAACCAGGTAGACTGCCGTGTCCTGTCTATGAGAGGTCATGGGCATGGTCCTGAGCTGATAGCCAAATGAGCTCCTTCTCCTCTGGGATGAGAGAGGAGGACAGAATGACCTAGATGTCATGCCAGGTCAGGTCATAGAACTGGGTCAGGTACTCAAATTTCTTAGTAAAGGTTATGAGTTGGTGGAAAAGAGCTGAGATGCCTCACAATCTGTGTGAGGTCAGACATGGAAACTGGGATGTGTACCCAGACAATACCCTTGGTTCCTGCTACCTCTCTCAGGGGTAGAATGGGCTTGGGAATAGAAGAGTCTTTTGAGGAAGGCAGTCTTTCAGTGGTCTGAGAGCAAATGTTAGGTGGGAAAAGTCTGTATTGAAGCTCGAGCTCTCAGGATTTGGGCCTTCAGGGGCTGGGGTAGAAGGTGGTTGCTAATTAGTAGGGTCTGGGTTTTGAGAATCTACTGCAGGTGATGGAAGAGGTGCATAGGGAGTGGAGATCAGTGGTCTACTGGTTCAAAGTAGATGCAGAATCAGAAGTGTTGGGGGTATGATGTTTTGCATGAAGGAGAAGGATGTGATGGGTAGAGTAGGACTGACTGAGAGAGGGTCAGGACCAAAAGGTTAAAAAGGCTTGGATATAGGGAATCTGACATTTTCCATTGTAGTGACAGCAATTATCTAAATTGTACAATGTGCTAAAATTGAAAGTGCAGTTTTCAGGCTATTGAGACTTATTATTTAGTTTATATTGTGACAAAACAGTATTACAAAAGAAAATGAGGTACTTGGGCCTGATCTCCCTGTAAGTGTGTAGAGCAGCGGTTCTCAACCTGTGGGTCGCAACCCCTTCGGGGGTCGAACAACCCTTTCAGAGGGGTCACCTAAGACCATTGGAAAACACATATATAATTAAATACCGTTTTGTGATTAATCATTATGTTTTAATTATGCTCAATTTGTAACAATGAAATTGGGGGTCACCACAACATGAGGAACTGTATTAAAGGATCGCAGCATTAGGAAATTTGAGAACCACTGGTGTAAAGGGAGTGTAACATGGCCCATGAGAGAGAGATAGATTGAGTGACAGACCACAAATCCAAAGGTGACTGTTTAGGACAGGCATTTCCACTGCTAAACAAATCACCATGAGAAATGAAGGGGTGACCCTCTGGACTGAGCATCCCCAATCCAGAAGGACCCACAGCCAAATGTCTGAGGAACTTCTGGCCTAGTGCTAGGACTTTCGAGATGAGAGACCTTTGAGAAGTCAGTGAGAAAGAGTGGGCAGAAGACTCAAGACAAGGAAAATTTTAGAATGTCACTCACCTAGAGAAGATTGGCCAGTGTGGAATGGAGGGTCAGCAATGGAGAAGGAGAGATTCCTGACCCGGAGTCCCCCTTGGCTGGTTCGGGAGAGCCCGCTAGGAAGCGAGGCCTAATAGAGGCTGTAATCAAGTCACCAGAGTAGGATTCGGAGGTAAGCCCAGGACCAGCTACCGCTGCCTACTGCTCTCTGAGTAGCAAACTTGGGGTGACCAAAGCCAAGGAGATGGCATCCCTTCCCCATGGAACTCTCCCGGGCTTCAGCACCAAATGTTAGGGTTGTTGAAGGAGGAATGCATGAGGCTGAAGTGATGAGTGATTATGAATTTATTAGGTCATCTGGATACCAGAGGGGCTGTCCCAAAATGGTGCCAGAAACCAGGGCTGGGGAGTCAGAGATTTTTTCTGGGCAGAGAATTCTTTGTTCAGGTCTGGATCCTGGGAAGGTTCAGAGGGGAAGTATAATTGTCTTAGCAAGTGGAATGTGGTCTATGTGAAAGGGAATGTCTGTTGTGAGTGGCCTAAAGGTCAGTTCCCAGGGAAGTGGGTATTGATTCAATTATTTGATCAAACCTAACAAAAAGGTGATCTGTGGAATGGGAAAAATGTTTTCAAATCATATATCTGATAAGGGGTTAGTATAAAAAATATACAATGAATTTTTAATACTCAACAGCACAAAAATAATCTAATTAAAAATGGGCAAAGAACTTAGACATTTTTCAATCCTTATTTTTATGGTTGACACTATTACAAATGTCTCCTTTTCTTTTTTTTTTGCACCTTTGCATACCTCTACCAGGTCCTTGTCCCCCTTTGCTCTAGCCAGCACCAAACTTTTGTCTGGGTATATGGATTATGCATATATGTTTGTTGGCTAATTACTTTACCTTCTTTCATCTACTCATCCCTCCCACCTCACCTCTGACTTCTGTCAGTCTACTCTATGTATCCATGCCTCTGTTTCTATTTTGTTCATCAGTTGAATTTGTTTATTAGAGTCCACATATAAGTGAGATAATATGATATTTGTCTTTTTTATGTCTGGCTTATTTCATGATAATCTCCAGGTCCATTCATGCTATGGCGAAAGATGAGTTCCTTTTTTTTTTTTTTTTACATTGTGTAAATGTACCACAGCTGTTCTCACCCAGTCATCTACTGATGGGCACTTGGGCTGTTTCCATATCTATTGTAAATAACACTGCTGTGCATATATTCTTTGTGATTGGTGTTTTAGGCTTCTTAGGATATATTCCTCAAGGTGATATCACTGGGTCAAAAGACAGCTCCTTTTTTTTTTTGAAATTCCATACTGTTTTCCACAGTGGCTGCATCAGTCTACATTTCCACCAACAATAAACTAGGGTTCCCAATTCTTCACATCCTCACCAGCACTTGTTGTCTGTTTATTTATTGATAGTAGCCATTCTGACAGGTATGAGGTAATATGTCTTTGTGGTTTTAGCTTGAAGCTCTCTGATGATTAGTGAAGTTGAGCATTTTTTTCATACATCTATTGTCCATCTGTATATTGTCTTTGGAGAAGTGTCTATTCAGGTCCTTTGCTCATTTTTAAATTGGATTGTTTCTCTTCCTGGTATTGAGTTATATAAGTTCTTTATATTTTTTGAAAATTAACTCATTATCAGATGTCTCAGTGGCAAATATGTTCTCCCATAGTATGGGGTCCCATTTCATTTTGTTGAAGGTTTCCTTAGCTGTGCATAAGTTTTTAGTTTGATGTAGTACCATTTGTTTATTTTCCTTTGTTTCCTTTGTCCTACAAAATATATCAGCAAAAAATATTGCTACCAGTGATATCTGAGATTTTACTGCCTATGGCTTCTTCTAAGATTTTTTTGTGATTTTTTTTTTTACTAATAGTTAAGTATTTTACCCATTTGGAGATTATTCTTGTGTGTAAGTATGGTGTAAATTGGTGGTCTAGTTTCATTTTTTTGCATATACTGAAGTATGGTAGCAATCATTTGTGTCAACTCAGTAGTCCCAAGACCTGAGGGCTCTAGATAATGTGTTTCTGTCAACTCAGTGGCCCCAAGACCCGAGGGCTCTAGATAATGTGTTTCTGTCAACTCAGTGGCCCAAAGACCCAAAACTATAATTAATCTTTGTAGATAACTAATCGGCTCAATCTCGCTTCTGTAACTGCTTTGTACAAACCAGGTTCCTCATTCCAAACCCTGAGATGTAATCAATAACTTTGTGATTTTTTTGCCTATATAACCCTGGAATTGTGTCCAAATAACTACTATAAGATTTAGGAATGACCCCTCATAGTCCCGGATTGCAATAAATGTGACTCTTTAATTCAACTTCTTTTTTTGATTAATTAAATCTTTATTGTTAAGATTATCACATTTGTTCCTCTTTTTACCCCCCATAACTCCCCTCCACCCAGTTCACACCCGACCCTCCTCCCTCACTCCCCACCCACTGTCCTCATCCATAGGTGCACGATTTTTGTCAAGTCTCTTCCTGCATCTCCCTTACACCTTTCCCCCTCAAGAATAGTTAGTCCACTCCCTTTCTATGCCCCTGATTTTATTATAATCAACAGTTCATTCTGTTCATCAGATTATTCACTTGATTTTCAGATTCACTTGTTGATAGATGTGCATTTGTTGTTCATAATTTGTATCTTTACCTTTTTCTTCTTTTTCCTCTTCTTAAAGGATACCTTTCAGCATTTCATATAATACTGGTTTGGTGGTGATGAACTCCTTTAGCTTTTTCTTATCTGTGAAGCTCTTTATCTGACCTTCAATTCTGAATGATAGCTTTGCTGGGTAAAGTAATCTTGGTTGTAGGTTCTTGGTTTTTATCACTTTGAATATTTCTTGCCACTCCCTTCTGGCATGCAAAGTTTCTGTTGAGAAATCAGCTAACAGTCGTATAGGTACTCCCTTGTAGGTAACTGAATTTCTTTCTCTTGCTGCTTTTAAGATTCTCTCTTTGTCTTTTGCTCTTGGCATTTTAATTATGATGTGTCTTGGTATGGTCCTCTTTGGATTCCTTTTGTTTGGGGTTCTATGCGCTTCCTGAACTTGTAAGTCTACTTCTTTCACCAGGTAAGGGAAGTTTTCTGTCATTATTTCTTCAAATAGGTTTTCAATATCTTGCTCTCTCTCTTCTTCTGGCACCCCTATAATTGGGATGTTGGTACGCATGAAGCTGTCCCAGAGGCTCCATACACTATCTTCATATTTTTGGATTCTTTTTTCATTTTGCTTTTCTGGTTGGGTGTTTTTTGCTTCTTTGTATTTCAAATCTTTGACTTGATTCTTGCAATCCTTTAGTCTGCTGTTGGGCGTCTGTATAATATTCTTTATTTCAGACAGTGTATGCTTAATTTCTAGTTGGTCCTTTATCACAACCTTAAGGGTCTCATTAGATTTCTTGTAGGTCTCATTAAGTTTATTGGCAGTTTCTAGAAAATTCTTAAAAGTGTGGTTTTGAACTTTATATCCAGTAGTTTGCTTTCCTCTATTTCTGTCATTTGTGTTCTTTTTCTTTGTCTATGCATTTTTTATGCTTCCCTGTGTTGATAAGGTGGTTTTCTGTTCTAAGTGTCTTCTAGGGCCCAGTGGTTCAGCCTCCACAATTACCTGAGGAGGACACTTTTGGTGCACCGCCTTGTGGTCTTTGTGCACAGTCTTGTTGTAGTTAAGCCTTGATTGTTGAAGGTATCACTGGGAGGAATTGACCTCCAGTTTGTGAGAATCAGCTGTGTCTGCAGTGGGAGAAATTCTGTATTTGCAGACACCCCTCCAGGGCAAGACTTGCTTCAATGGGGCTTTGGTGCTCACTGAGTCTGCCCCTTAGTGTGTCCTTTATGGTTCCACCCTGACCTCTGGGTACACAGCTCCTGGATCTCTAGGGAGGTGATAATCTAACCTCTGCCTTAGGCTATCCAGCAAAAGCCTCCCTGCAGGGCTTGGGCGAGGTGGGTCCCACGAGATCAACAGGGCAGGGCTAGCAGTTATGGCTGCTCTCAGAGGCCACACTTCTCAATTGCTGT
>NW_006293312.1:20369-26471 GCF_000327345.1 Myotis davidii | reverse complement strand
TAGTTGTAGAATTTCCACTCAGCCAGCCTTCCTGTGGTTCTGGATGATGTCCATTCCGTCTTTTAGTTGTATTTTTGAAGTGGTTGTTTGAGGCAGCAAACTCTGGTGTTTACCTATGCCACCATCTTGGTTTCTCCTAATTCGACTTCTTGAGGCATCCTTCTGTGATTTGCGGGGTACATCACAACAATACCTGTCTAATTTCCCCAGTAACATTTATTTTATGCTTTACCTCCTTTGACTCAGAGGCTCAATGCCAACCACAGTGTGCAAATAGCTGTTCAGACCAAAAAAATAAATAATAAGAAAAAATAGGAAGAAAAAGAATGAAAATAAATATGCAAAGAAAGGAGAATAAGAGGAAAAAGAAAAGGGAAAGAAAAAATGGAAAAAAATAAAAAAGAATTTGCCTCAGCAGAGTTTAGTGCCTGCTACAATTTCTCTTTTGATATGCTATTTGTGAAATTACTGGATTCTGCTCTGATGTTTTCTGAAGCTGGTGACTTGATAGGTTTGTTTGGGGATCCTAGAGAGGGTTCTGATTCAGGCTAATGTTAGATGCTTTCCATTCCTGACCCTCAGTTTAATATAGTCTCAATGCAGTTTCTGTAAATCCTTGATTATAAGATTATTCAACTAGTCTTATGTTGGTTTTCAGAATGAATGTTTTTTAATTTTATTTGAATAGACATTTTCTAAAAACATGTACAATGGCAAAGAGGTATATGAAAAGGTGCTCAACCTTATCAATCATTAATACCAATTAAATATCACCTAACACTTTTTAGGATGGCTATTATCAAAAAGAAAAAAAATAAATGTTGGCAAGGATATGGATAAAAGATAATACTTGTACATTGTTTGTGGGAATGTAAATGTATAAAATAAAATGTGATTATGTATAATGGAATATTATCAGCCTTAATAACAAAGTAAATCTTGCCCTTTGCAAAAATATGGATGGCCCAGATAGCATGGCTCAGTAGTTTAACATTGACCTATGAACCAGGAGGTCACAGTTTGATTCCCAGTCAGGGCACATGTCTGGGTTGCGGGCTTGATCCCAGTGGGTGAATGCAGGAGACAGCCACTCAATGGTTCTCTCTCATCATTGATGTTTCTACCTCTCTCTCTCTTTCCCATCCCCTCTGAAATCAATAAAAATATACTTAAAAAAAGAAAATATGAATGGACCTGGAGGTCATTGTGCTAAATATAACAAGCCAGAGAAAGAACTTCATGTTTCACTTACATGTGAAATCTCAAAAAAAAAAAAATCAAACTGATAGAAACAGAGTAGAATGGGGGTTGTAGCAGGGAGTGTGAGGGTAAGGTAAATTGGAAGAGGTTGGGGAAGGCTTTCAAGGTCATTTATGAACAGTGGCTTGAGATAGGTGAGGAGTGAGTCTTCAGGGGAAAGGCACTTGCAAGAACTAAAGCAGGGTCATGTATCAACATGATAGTTGGGTACCAGCACATTTGATGGGAAGACAAGTATTTCCTAAACACAGTACCTCATGTTCCAAATTCATATCTCATAAATGCAGTAGTTATGTGTAACCATTTAGGAGTCATGTGTTGCAAGCTATATAAGTTTTTTGAGGACTCATTCATCAAGTAGCTTGATAACCTTCTATAGATTCTCAAGATCTGATGCCATTCCCAAATCCCATATTTTGAAGCTATGTTCATTAGGAAACTATTTTTAGGTATTCAGATCTTAGGGAAATGCATTAGTCCATGTGCAAGTTATATAATTTTTTAAAAATGAAGTCATAAGAAATTACATAATAATTCCCCAAGTTCTAAAGCATAAACCTACCTTTTGATTTTTTGAATTTTCCATGCAGACATCCTCTTTATGGAGATCTGCAAGTAATAAAATTTGGGTGTTTCTCATTTAGTTTTTATTCGCAACTGGAGGTTTCAGGAGGTTTATTTCTTAGACTTTGATTCTGTGTTCTTTACTTTTAGTGCCTCCATTTTATTAACTTCCTGTAGTTGCCCTATTGTTGGTATTAAGAGCCAGGTCAATGTCTTCCTATAGTCATCCCACTTATCTCTGGGAAATAATGGCTGAGAAGAAGATGTGTTGCTCAGCTGTTCCAAGTTAAGGGTGCACAATGATACTCTTATCATTGTAATGTTGTGTCTATAAATTGTGCAAACCTGCTTTCTTCATTTGATTTTACATCATAAGTATCCTCTATGTCATTTAAACTCTTCATAAATATTGTTCTTTTTAACACTTTAAAACATTTTTAAATACTGAAGTAATAAACATTCAATATGAATAACTTAGATAATGCAAAGATAAAGTATCACAAAATCATCTACTCTAAAACCTTGACGTCTATATTTTCAGTATTCTCTTATCATATTTTTCATATCTTTTATTTTTCATTTATCATTGTATAATGAACACTTTCATGTCATTTTGTATTTTTCTCACTATGATTATTTTTAATATCAGAATATCATCAGAGTATCTATTGCTCACTTTTGCCATAACTTTATCAATGATCACGTGTTAGAATTTGGATTTTTTAAATTAAAAATTGTGATGATTTTCCTTATACGTATAGTATTTTAGAAAGTTGCCTTAATATTATATTGCTGAATTCAATGAAAATTAATGACCTTGTAAGGCATTTAAAGTAATTTGCCAAATTGCCTCCTATACAGGCTGATAAAATATGCACTCCATTGGTGATACATGACGGTGCCTACTTTTATATACTTTGGTGGCCCAACAAACAACACAAATAATTATAGTTCTTCATGAATTATTTCCAAAGAGAGAGAAACTTATACATTTTGACTTATTTTGCAATAAAATACTTGCATTAACACTGTCTGTATTTAGGTTGGATGCCTAAGAATATAGTGCTATTATTTTAATATAGACAAGCTAGTATTTCCAAGAAATGGCCTCCTTGCTAAATATGCAAATATTCTCACATTTTTGGTCCCCCTCAGAGTATATTCTTTTCTTAGGTTCTTTGAAGAATATTATTAGTAAATTTACACCAAAGTTGTTTTATGTAGTTGACTAGAGGCCCGGTGCACAAAAATTTGTGCACTCAGGGAGGTCCCTCAGCCGGGACTGTGCCCTCTCGCAGTCTGGGACCCCTCGGGGGATGTTCAGCTGCTGGCTTAGGTCTGATCCCCTGAGGATCAGGCCTAAGCTGGCAGTCAGACATCCCTCTGGCAGCCTGGGAGCCCTCAGGGGATGTCCACTTGCCAGCGGGGAGCTGGCCTAAGCTGCAGTTGGACATCCTTAGCACTGCTGAGGAGGCAGGAGAGGCTCCCGCCACCAGCTCTGTGCTGGCTGGCAGCTGTCAGCCTGGCTTGTGGCTGAGCAGAGCTCCCCCTGTGGAATCGCACTGACCACCTGGAGGCAGCTCCTGCATTGAGCATCTGCCCCTGGTGATCAGAGTGTGTCACAGTTAGCAGTCATTATCAGTCATCCTGCTGTTAGGGTCCATTTGTATATTACCCTTTTATTATATAGAATAGAGGCCTGGTGCATGGGTGAGGGCCCGCTGGTTTGCCCTGAAGGGTGTCTCAGAATAGGGTGGGAGTCCTCCTGCAGTGCCTGGATAGCCTGGGTGAGGGGCTGATGGCTGTTTTCAGGCTGGCCACACACCCCAGAGACCCAAGCTCCCAGCCTCTCCTTTTTTTATTTTATTTTTTTCAGTGCCTCCTTGAGCGGAGGCCAAGGCAGGCTGGAAGCAGGTATCTAGGATTTATTTATGTTCTATAATTGAAACTCTGTAGCCTTGAGCGGAGCCCAGGGCCAGTCAGGGCAGGTGGGAAGCTTAGCTTCCTCCATCACCGGGGGAAACCCAAGCCTCTTGCTCGTTCCAGCTCCATGGCTGCCACCATCTTAGTTAGGTTAATTTGCATACTCTCTCCTGATTGGCTGGTGGACATGGCTTGTGGGTGTGACAGAGTGGTGGAGTGATGGTTAATTTGCATGATTCTCTTTTATTAGTGTAGTTAGTTGATGGCTTAATAAATGATGACAAAGTATGATAGATCATGTTGATGTAATACTTGTGATATGTGATATAGAATTTTTTAACAATTCATAAGTTTTATTTAGTTACCAGGGGCCCAGTACACAAAATTCGTGCACTTGGGGGGGAGGGATCCCTCAGTCCAGCCTTCCCCCTCTGACATACTGGGAGCCCTCAGGGGATGTCCTACTGTAGGCTTAGGCCTGCTTCCTGCTCCCCTTGGGGAGCGAGCCTAAGCCACAGTCTGGCATCCCTTTGTGGGAGGTGACCATGTTGATCAGGGGAAGGCACCAGGCCCATCACCCTGCTGCTGTAGCCACTGCCAGTCACTGCAGCCACCAAGGTGTTTTCATCAACACGGACTCAGTCCCTTCACCATGAAAAAATGACAACTTTCTTTAGGCATTTTCAAGATGTGTCTTTCATAGGATATGACATTTCTTTCTTTATTATTGTTTTTATCCTCACCTAAGGATATGTTTCCATTGATTTTTAGAGAATGTGGAAGAGAAAGGGAAAGACAGACAGAAACATCAAAGTGAGAGGAACACTTTGGTTGGTTGCCTCCTGCATGAGCCCTGACCTGGGCCCTGGCCAGGGAGGATCCTGCAACCTAGGTACATATACTTGTCAGAATTGAACCCAGACCCTGCGGTTGGCAGGATGAGGCTCTATCCACTGAGCCAAACTGGCTAGTACAGGATATAACATTTCTTAGCCCTCTAGCAGTGGACTTGCTTTTTTTTCTCAAGAAGTGTGGTGGAAAAACCCTAGATCACCTTTTTGGATTTTTATTCCCCAGGTTACTAAGAATATTACCAGTGGCATACAGGGAGCTTAGCCAATGAGAGGTCAGAAAAGGTGTTTCCTCTGTTGTTCATACTGATCCCTAGCTCAACCCCTGCCCAGGCCTAAAGCCTCAGGGCCTGGGCAGGGGACCCCCAGCTCCCTCCAAATGTCAGCTCCCCCACTTCTTCCTCCAATTGTGGGCTCTGCCTCTTGGCTCTGATCGCAGGCTCAGGAGCCCCCTGGCTCAGGCCCTTCCTAGGCTGCTCTACCTTGGAATGACCTGGGTGCCTGATGATGTTCCCGGGACCCAGGCCGCTGGGCCCCTATGTACGCAAATTAACTGCCATCTTTGTTGGGTTAATTTGCATACTCTCCTGATTGGCTGGTGAGTATAGCAGAGGGATGGTCAATTTACATGTTTGTCTATTATTAGATAAGATTAATTTTAATTGAACTCATTGGAGTGCCATGCAGATTTTGAGTGCATAACTCAATAAAACATTATCTGCACACTCCAATGTACACCTATTACCCAAAGCAGTCTCTTTATGTATACATTTGTATTCCCTTTGTCTACCTCCAACTACTCCCAACCAATCAACCAATTTCCCTCTGGAAATTATATATAAACACTAGAGGCCAGATGCACTAAAATTCATGCACTGGTGTGTGTGTGGGGGGGTCCCTCAGCCCAGCCTGCACCTCTCCCAATCAGGGACCCAGTCCCTAGGCCTGGCCCGAGATCAGAGTCTATCAGGGATTCTCTTCCCCGGCTGCTGGCAGCTGGTCCTGCCCCCACTGCTGCCACTGCTTGCCATCTGTGCAGTGCTGCCCCCCCTACCCCTGCCCCCACTCACCTCATTCTGCAGGCGGCAGGCATGGGGTGTGATCGCTTGGCTGGCCTGAGCCTCTCTTTGCAGGGTGGTCACTGACCAGCCCTGCACACCTGCCACAGTGTTGCTGGACAGTGGCTTGGGCCTCCCTCTCTGGGGCAATCCATGGAGGGGAGGGAGGGTCCAGATCAATCACCTTACAGAGGGAGGCCCCACCCACCCACTGCAGTGCCACTGGATGGGTAGCCTGGGCCTCCCTCTTTCTTTTTTTCTTTTTAAGTAAGTGTAATGTTTACTGAGCGATACATAACTGAGTACTATGAAGGGTTTACCAGGTTGGAAACACAGCACCTCCACCTCTGCCACCCCCAACACTCAGAGACTACAGTACTTAGAAGTTACATGCAATGGCCATAACTGCTGAATATCTGGTCATAACAAACAAATCTTCCTGCCTT
>NW_006293312.1:17623-20267 GCF_000327345.1 Myotis davidii | reverse complement strand
ACCTGGGACCCTTCAGTCCGCAGGCTGATGCTCTATCCACTGAGCCAAGCCGGCTAAGGCTAAACTCTTTTTTTGTAAAAAATATTTTTTAAAAAAAGAAAGTATAAAAAACTTGTGAAGTTGAAAGCCCTGCCAGGACAGCCAGTCTGTAAACATTCAGTGAATATGTACTTTGGAAGGGCACCAGTGCCTCGTGCCCACAGCAACTCCAGCAGGGTAAGTGAGGGTGTGCCATGGCTGCCACTCCAGGCGGGACTTAGCTGGACCATGGTGGGTGGGTACAGCAGAGTCCGTCACTATGCCCTTCTCCAGCCTTGCATCAGGATCAGGGTCAGGGCTGGGGGCAGGCAGATTGCAGTTTCACTCTGAGTTCCATACTCAGCCTAATTTTGGCTGCAAGTCATGACTTTTCCTGGCTGCTTGGAGATTCTTTAGGTGGGTGCCCTGGCAGAGAGGCCAGAGAAGCTACCAGGTTAGGCGTCTCTCTAGCCCAAAGCCTCTGTGATGCCCAAAGCCTCTGTGATGCCTCTGGCCCCAGGCAGAACGGCCCATCCTCAGGAATAATTTGGTCTCAACACTTGGTCCTGGGTTTCATCAGCCTGGGTTTCTTCCCCTGGTCTGGCTGATCTGAGTTTCATAAAAAAGCCTGGCCGATGCTGGCTGTGCTGAGCCTCATTGAAGAGTTTTCCATGTAGCAAGGAAGAGCCCTCTGGGACCCTCCTCTTCCTCCCTCTGCTCATCTCCTCCTCCTCTTCTTCCTCCCAGCCCGTGGTAACTTCTTCTCCTGTTGCTCCAGTGGTGGGTTGCCTTCTGAGTTGGGGATCTTAACGCTGTTGGTCCTGACATGCATGTGGAGCAATGCCGGCTGAGCATCAGGATGAGCTGCTGCTGCTCCTGCTTCACCTCCTCCACCAGCGTTTTTCAGCTCAGCATTCATGAGCTCCAGCCACTCAGATTCCCACTGCAGAAACTCCGTCTGCTCCTTCTTGTTCTGGCATGGGGCTGCCGCCACTTTGTTCTTTTTCTGGTGCCTTTTCTTCCACTCCTCTTCCTCATCTAGCTCACTTTTCACAGATTGAGGCCTTTTGCCCAGTTTCACCTCCAGGAAGTGCAAAGGGGTGATCATTGCAACAATGTTGTGGATGTCAGCATATTTCAGCTCCTCTGCAGTCAGGGCTGAGCTGGGGAGTGCGGTCAGGGGGTCAAGCCCTGGCAGAGAGCCCACATTCATGGAGGGGTCATGGATCTGCCCAGGCATTATAGCAGGAGGAGTGGCAGTCCAGCCCTGCAGAAGCCATGGACAGAGGCTGCAGGCACCATGCCTGCTCAGAAGCCGCCATGGCACCAGCTCCACCCTGCAGCGTCCACTGCTGCTAGCGTCTCCCGTCGCAGCCACCACCTCCCAGCCGCCAGCCACCAAGTGTCCCTCCCACAGGCTGTGACAGGTGGCCTGGGTGTCCCTTTTAGAAGCGATGGATCATGAGGCTCTTCCTGCCGGCCTCATCGTCCCTAACCACTGGCCTGCCTACCTGATAGCCCCTAACTTCCTCTGCCTAGGCCCCTGCCACTGCGGCTTAGTCTGGAAGGACGTCTGGTGATGTCTGGAAGATGTATGGTCTATCTAGTCTAATTAAAATATTACCCTTTTATTAGTATAATAGAGGCTCGGTGCACAAAAATTTGTGCACTCGGGGGGAGGGGAGCCCCCTCACCCCGGCCTGTGCCCTCTCGCAGTCTGGGACCCCTCGGGAGAAAACAAACTGCTGGCTTAGGCCTGCTCCCGGGTGGCAGAGGGCAGGCCCAATCCCTAGGTGCAGCCCCTGGTTGGGCTCACAGCAGGACCGATTGGGGAGTTGGGGCGCTGCCCCTCGTCATGCACAGAGCAGGGCGGCTTGGGAGGTTGCGATGCCACCCTCAGTCATGCTCAGGGTAGGGCTATTGGGGGGTTGGGGCACCGCACCCTGTCACACTCAAGGCAGTGTCGATGGGGAGGTTGCAGCACCACACCCTGTTGCGCACAGAGCAGGGCCCATCTGGGGAGTTGGGGCTCCGTACCCTGTCACGCACAGAGCAGGGACCATCAGGGGGGTGGGGCGCTGCCCCCTGTAATGCACAAAGCAGGGCCCATGAGGGGGGTTTGGGCTCTGTACCCTGTCATGAACAGAGAAGGGCCCATCAGGGGGTTGGGTCGCTGCCACTGTCACACTCAGGGCAGGGCCGATGGGGAGGCTATGGCTCTACCCCATCACAAACAGAGCAGGGCCCATGGAGTTGGGGGTGAGGGTGGGGCACCACCCTCTCTCACCCACAGAGCAGGGCCGATCAGGGGGTGGGGCGCCGCTACTCTCACACTCAGGGCAGCTGCGATGGGGAGGTTATGGCTCTTATCTCTTTTCTTATCTCTTTTTTTCTTTTTTTCTATTCTGGGCCAGCTTTAGCTCTGTCACACACAGAGAAGAGCTGATCAGGGGGTTGGGGCACTGCACCCTGTCACCCACAGAGCCGCAGGGCAATCAGGGGGTTGGGGAGCCCCCCCCCACATCAGGCACAGAGCAGGGCTGATCAGGGGGTTGGGGCGCCTTCCCCTGTCACGAGCAGAGCAGGGCCGATAGGGAGGTTGTGCCCCTGCCCCCTGTCACACCTA
>NW_006293312.1:0-17561 GCF_000327345.1 Myotis davidii | reverse complement strand
AAGCAGTCTCTTTATGTATACATTTGTATTCCCTTTGTCTACCTCCAACTACTCCCAACCAATCAACCAATTTCCCTCTGGAAATTATATATAAACACTAGAGGCCAGATGCACTAAAATTCATGCACTGGTGTGTGTGTGGGGGGGTCCCTCAGCCCAGCCTGCACCTCTCCCAATCAGGGACCCAGTCCCTAGGCCTGGCCCGAGATCAGAGTCTATCAGGGATTCTCTTCCCCGGCTGCTGGCAGCTGGTCCATCTTGGCTGGCAGTTTATTTGCATATCTCGCTGATTAGCCAATGGGAAGGATAGTGGACATACGCTAATTACCATGTTTCTCTTTTTTTAGATAGGATTAGTGGCCTGGTGCACAAAATTTATGCATGGAGGGGGCGTGTTTCTTCAGACCAGCCTGCACCTCTCTAATCGGGGACCCCATGGGGGATGCCCTAACTGCTCTCCCCCTCTGGCCTGGTTGCCCCAAAATGCCCTCCCCTGCCAGCCTGATCTTGCCCCCAATGGCCCTCCCCTGCTGGCCTGATGGCCTCTAACTGCCTCTACCTGCCTGATCAACCCCAACTGCCCTCCTTTGCTGGCCAATTTGGTTCTGATTGGTCGGTTTCTATCCAATCAGCATCAAAAGCTCCGCCTCCTAGGCAGCCATTGGTTCCTCACAATTGACCCAGATTTGGTTATGATTGGTCAGTTTCTATGCCAGTCAGCATCTCTGAGCCTATCAAGGGGGCCTGATCAGAAAGGCGGGGCTGATCAGCTACCCTGGTGGAGGGTTGGAGAGAAATGGAGGCATGGCTGCTGGCCCCACCTGGAGAGAGAGACAATTGCTGATCAACTTCTGCCACACAGGCTATGGGTCAGACCCTGCTTCTCTCTTCAGGTCTCTCTCCAGGCCTGATTTGCAGCCCCCTCAGCAGTTAGTGCTGGGTTACAGTGCCTGCAGCCACAGCAGTCAGTGCTGGGTTGCCACGGCAACACAGCGCTGACTGCATGACTGACTTCTTTGTCATTTTTTTCCAGGGTGTTTTGTATTTCTTCTTTTATCTCTTTTGTAATCTACTCATTGTTTAATAGCATGCTATTTATCCTTAAAGTATTTTATCATTTTTTATTGTTTTTAATGTAGTTGATTTCTAACTTTATGCTATTGTGATCTGAGAAGATGCTTAAAATGATTTCAATCTTCTTGAATTTGTAGAGCCTTAGCCTGTGTCCTAATATTTGGTCTATCTTTAAAAATGTACCATGTGCACTTGAGAAGAACGTATATTCCATAGCTTTGGGGTGAAATATTCTGAAGATGTCAATTAGTTCTATCTGATCTAGTGAGTCATTTAGGATTGCTGTTTCTTTGCTGATTTTTTGTCTAGATTTATCCAGTGATGTCAATGGGGTATTAAAGTCCCCTACTGTGATTATATTGCTATCAGTCTCTCTCTTGATATCTTCCAGAAGCTTTTCAATGTATTTCAGTGCTCCTGTATTGGGGGCATATATGTGTACCAGAGTTATAGCCTCTTGTATGTCAATCCCTTTAGTATTATGAAGTGGCTTTTCTTATCTCTTGTTATGGTCTTCACTTTGAGGTCGTTTTTTCCAATCTAAGTATCTCTACCCTAGCTTTTTTTTTTTCATTTGCTTGAAACTATTTTTCACATCCCTTCACTTTCAGTCTGTGTGAGTGCTTTGTTCTGATGTGGGTCTCTTGTAGACAGCATATTTATGGGTCATCTATTTTTATCCATTCAGCCCCCGTATGTCTTTTGATTGGAGCATTTAATCAATTTACATTTAGGGTTATTATTGATAACTATTGTTTGTTGCCATTTTTATCCTTTATGTCTGTTTCTCCATCTCCTTCTATTCCTATTTCTTACATCAATTCCTTTAGGATTTCTTGCATTGCTGGCTTGATGGTAATAATTTCCTTTAGCCTTTCTTTTGTTTGTGAAGCTCCTGATTTCCCCTTCAATTTTGAATGATAGCCTTGCTGGATAGAGTATTCTTGGATTCAGTCCCTTGCTTTTCATTACTTTGTATACTTCATTCAATTCCCTTTTGGCCTATGTGGCTCTGTTGAAAAAGCATTTGATAGTCTAATGAGAGATACCTAAGGCTTAGGTAACTTTCTGTCTCTATCTTGCAGCTCTTAAGATTATTTTTCATTAACATTTGCCATTGTAATAACAACTTATTTTGTTATGGGCCTTTTGGGGTTCTTCTTGTTTGGGACTCTCTGTGCTTGTGTGACTATTATTTTCCACAAGTCAGGGAATTTTTCTGTCAATATTTCTTCAAATAGGTTTTCTATTCCTTGCTCAACTTCAACCTCTTCTTCCACCCCTATTATTAAGATGTTTCTTTGTTTCATGTTGTCCCAAATCTCCCTTAAACTTTCTTCCTGATTTTTATTTATTTTTTCCTATTGCTGTTCATATTGAGTGTTTTATTTTTCTACATTGTCTTCTAACTTGCTGATTGAATCCTCAGCTTCTTCTAGTCTACTATTGAAATTTCCATTGTGTGCTCTATTGCAACTATGTCATTCTTCATTTCCTCTTGATTCTTACACATGTTGGTGAATTTCTCAGTCAGATGTTTGAGCATCCTTATAACCATTACTCTGAATTCTTCCTCTGGCAAATTGCTTGTCTCCATTTCATTTAATTTTATCTCTAGTGATGCCTCATCTTCTTTCCTTTGGGCATTGTTTTTTTGTCTTCCCATTATCACTGTCTCTTTGTATTTGTTTCTATGTAATATGAGTTGCTGAAACTTTTTGGTTCTGGGCAACCTGCTTGAGTTCTGAGAAACTGAAGCCTCTAGTGGTCTAATGGTCCGGTAATCCTTATCCCAAAGACTGACTCTCCCTTGAGTCTCATGTCTTTAATGTCTCTGCTCTGAGTTGTATTCCCTTCCTTCATGGTTCTGGTTCCACCTTTGTCCACTGAAGGTACACGGAGTTGGTGAGGGCACCTGCACAGATCCTCTGGTGTGTGACTCCTGTGAGGTCCAAGAGCTCTCTGACATTCAACTCTCTGTGTCACCCTAGTGTTCATGACAAGTTTGTGCCCTAGCACTCTCTGGCTTTCCCTCTCTGCCAGTCTTTGGAGCTTAATGGGGTGCCGGGCTATGTGACCCCAGATAGCACTGTTCCACACAGTCCTTGGGACTGGGTGGGGCACCAGGTTGGAGGTCCCCAACCTGCACTTTGGGCCCAATCCTTAGGGGTGGGTGAGGTGGGGTGTATGCTCCCTCTGACTTGCACTCACCACACCATGTCTGGGAGCACAGGGTGGAAGAGTGCCGGGTCCAGAAGTGCAAGGTCCAGGATCTTGGTAGGGAGGTTCAGTGTGAGAAGTCTCTCTGGCCTGCAGTCACTGCAGGTATCTCAGAGCCAGTGGCAAGGTAGGATGATACTCACTACAGGGACCCAGATGTGGTCCCTCATGAGTTATGGATGGTAAGTGACTCACTGCTTGGGTTCAGGGGGGTGTCCTCAGGCAGTATGGGTAGTGGGGTGGTCACGCTCCTGGCCTCCACTGCTCTCCTCTTCAAGATCTTGCCTTCAGTTTTAAATGTTAAGTTTGCTGCATAGAATAGTCTAGGTTGTAGGTCCTTGCTTTCCTCTCTTGGGATATTTTATGCTATTCACTTCTGGCCTGAAATGTTTCTGTTGATAAATCAGCTGAAAGTTTTATGTGAGCTTTGTTGTAAGTAACCAATTTGCTGTCTTTAAGATTCTCTGTTTGTCTTTTACCGTTGACATTTTAGCTATGATGTACCTTGGTGCAGGCCTCTTTGGATTCATCTTGATTTAAACTCTACATTTCCTGAACTTATGTGCTTTTTCCTTTTGAAGATTAGGGAAGTTTTCAGCCATTATTTCTTCAAACAGGGTCTCAGACTTTGCTTACTCTTTTCTCCTTCTATTATCCCTGTTATGTAGATGTTGTTATGCTTGCTGTTTCAGAGGGCCCTTAGACTTTCCTCAATTTAAAAAAAATCTATTCTTTTTGATGTTCTGCCTAGGTGCTTAGTGTTATCTTTTCCTCTAAATTGCTTATTCAATTCTCTGCTTCATTTAACCTGCTGTTGATTTCTAGTGTATTCTTCACTTCACATATTATATTATTCATTTTTATTGATTCTTTTTAATGATTTTATGTCCTTTTAAATGTTTCCTATCTCTTTGTTTAAGTTCTCACTAAGATTATTCATTGTTTCCCTAAAGTCATTGAGCATCTTTATTACCATCGTTTTAAACTCTGCATCTGATATTTTTGTTTTCTCTACTTCATTTCAATTTTTTTTTCTGAGGATTTCTCTTATTTCTTTATTTGGAGCATTAGGTATATCTGCTATTATTCCAAAACTTATTATTATGGCTTTATAATATAGGTGTTTTGTTGGGCTCAGTGCCACAATCTTCCAGATCACTTAAGCTCGGTACTCCAGGAATGTTACATGTGTTTTTGTGCACTCTTCTGTTGTAGTTGAGTCTTGAATTCTGCTGGTCCCTTCCTGATTGGAGTTAACTCTTCAGGCTGGCTGATGATTAAGATAAACGATGATAAAGACAAACTTCAATCAATGTATGAGTGCTGTGCAGGAACTACCTCCCAAGGCAGCGTTGTTCCCAGCAGGGTCTGATGCCTTCTGCAATCCCCCTTTAGGAGTGCTGCTTGTGTGGCTAGTTGGGACAAGCTCTGGTCTGAAGCCCGCCACTGGTTGTGTTTATTTTGGGTCCACTTGGACAGGATTTTGGTACAGGTTGATTTCAGATTTTGTGTGTAACGGGTCTTGGTCTACCTTTTTGGAGCTACCATGTTATTCACTGTATGTGGTTGCATCTACTGGGCCTGGGTGTAGATGGGAAAAGCCAATCTGTGTACAAGGTGTGGCTTCCTCCTGATTAGAACTAGGAGTAGGTCTATAAGAGGTCTGTGGCTCTGTGAAGTCCTCCTCCACCTACGCTGCCTCCCCATGAGGTTTCCTGGTCTTCCTCCATAGATCCAGAGACATAGATGCATGAAACAGACTGAGGAATCTTAGAAGAAAGGTAGGGGTGGGGAAGAGAGATTAACTGGGAAACTTACATGCATGTATGCATCATCCATGGACACAGACAAAAATGAGGTGAAAGCCTGAAAAGGGTGGGTGTGGGGTAGATAGGGTCAATGGGGAGAACAAGGGGGACATCTTTAATACTTTCAACAATAAATATAAATTTAAATAATAAAGAAAAATTTTACAGTGTCCCTAGGCTAGCTGCCACTCATAGCCCCTTCCACAGGTTGCAAGCTCACTAGTGTAAGGCAATCTGGGTCAGGTGTACAGATTAATGGATCCTCTACTTAAGGGATATACCGTCAGGCACTCAATGAGGAGAAATTGGCCCATACTCCAAAGCCATATCCACTCAGTCCTTGCCAGAGTCTCCAACTCTTTCTCCCCCAGAACTAGTGTGCTGCATGTTCCAGTTGGGTGCATCCAGTTGTCCCCTCTGCAGGAGCAAGTTCAGGAGGGTGGAGCCACCTGGACTCAAAAGGAAAAGTCAAAAGAGCCTTCCATTGGGGGTAGGTGGTATTAGACAAGCCCTCAGAATGTGCTAAGCACACTAGAATATTCCAGCTCTGAGAAGCACTCTCTTCTCCCCATGGAGCTGAGCTCTGCAGTATTGGACCACCAGGACTTGGAATAGCAGATCCAAACTGTCTTCCATTGGCAGTGGTGCCAGAAAGCTTATAGGAGGTGGTGGGCACTACTTGCTTTTTCTAGGCAAAAGTCTTAGATGAGCACCAAAGGTCCAAGCTCTGATCACCTCTTAGATCCCCTTCAGGGACAGAGCTCTACAGGGCTGGGTCCCTGGTACCAGAAAGACATGTCAAATGAATATCTCATTGGCAAAATTGTGCATGCCAAGCTCACAAGAGAGGTAGGAGTGGTGATATAGCCACACAACCCAGCTCCTGCCCATCTGATTCCTGAACAAAAGCTTCCCCAGGAAATGAATTTTAAAAGTCCCAGCTCTGGGTGTCACTCAGATTCCCCCTGCAGATCTGAACTTAGCTGGGCAGGACCACAGGGTCATAGAGCAGGCCAAGTGATTTGACAGGTGGTGTGAGCATTGGCTGTGCCCTCAAAGTGGGTGAATGGTCCCCTTTATAAAGCTATACAGTTCAATCATTGTTTAAATTTCTGCCAAGAGCTTCTCCAAAAAAAGAGTGCCGCAAAGGTCCTTGTTGGGTGCAGTCAGCAGACCATTACGCAGCAGACCATTATGGCAGGGTGGTATTGCCAATAGTTGACAGACCAGACAGTGCACTCCCCAGGCTGATACTGTAACAATAGGAGTTTTCAACCCTGAGACGTTAGTGTTTGGGTCTCTAGCCAACTTCTTTTTCACCCAGGCAAACTAAATCCCCACTGATTTTCACCATCAGATGCTATGGGGGCTCCTCTTTTTATCTCTGTTGCTCTGGGTTGGGGATCCCTGCATAAGGTTGAGACCCCCCATGCTCCGGGAGGGAAGAAGTTTTGCAGCTGAGATATCCCTCTGGCTTCTCAGTGTGGCACATATGTGTAGGGGCTAGTCCTTTCTGCCTCTCAACCCTTCTTACCAGTATATATGGCTATATGGCTTCTTCTGTAAATCTTTGGTTGTAATATTTCAATTAGCTTTCAATTTATTATTCAGTTGAGTGCTCTATAATTCAGCTGTAATTTGAATCCTATCTAGTAAAGAGGCAATATGCAAATTGACCATCATTTCAACACACAAGATGGCTGCCCCCATGTGGTCAAAGATGGCCAGCAGGGGAGGGCAGTTAGGGTGACAAGGCCTGCAGGGGAGGGCAGTTGGTGGGGAACAGGCCAGCAGGGGAGGGGAGTTGGGGGGACCAGGCCTGGAGGGGAGGACAGTGGGGGGAACTAGGCCTGCAGTGGGGGGAAGTTGCCTTTATGGGGGGCAGTTGGGGGTGACCAGGCTGGCAGGGGAGGGAAGTTAGAGGTGACCAGGCTGGCAAGGGAGAGCAGTTAGGCATGACCGGGCCAGCAGGGGAGGGCAGTTGGGGGCAACCAGGCCACAGAGGAGCTCAGTTAGGGGCAATCAGACTGGCAGGGGAGGGCAGTTAAGGACAATCGGGCCAGCAGGGGGACAGTTAAATGTTGATCAGGCTAGCAGGGGCGTTGTTAAGGGGTGATCAGGCTGACAGGCAGAAGTTGTTAGGGGCAATCAGGCAGGCAGGCAGGCAAGCAGTTGGGAACCAGCAGTCCCAGGTTGGAGAGGGTGCAGGCTGGGCTGAGGGACACACACTCACACTCACACACACACACACACAGACACCCCACCGCAGGAATTTCATGCTCTGGGCCTCTAGTTATTATATAGGAAAGCATTCAAGGGAAAATATTTTCATGTAGCATCAATTAAAAAGTGCATATTCAACACATATGGATTTAGATAAGTATACATTCAGTATCTGTTGGTTATTTTTCAGAAAAAAACATTTTCTTATACATTTATGGTTTTTATTAAAGGGCAAGCTTTTGCATTCTTAATATTTTAAATTACATCATATTAAACCCATATGTGATAATCCATAAGACTTTACTTTATACCTGAAACCTACATGCTGAAAAAAATTAAACACAGCAAATACAATTTAGTTCATATGTATGAAAAGAGTCTGTTAATCCAGTTCCTAATAAACAACTGCTTTGGACATTTACAGGGGAAAAAAGGGGCATGAGTTTCCTTGGAAACTGGAGCCATGTGCAGTCAGAACATCTCCTCCTACACTCAAGTTTCCTAGGTAGCAGGCTGCATATATTTCATAAAGACAATTGGGATAATGGGACAGATACTACCCTGTTAAACCCTGCATGTAAAAAGCTTCAATTGGAAAGATGCACTTTCTGTAATAACTGGTAATTTGAGTGAAAATATTAATTGTATAATGAGGTTTATTTCTTTGTCTAATTCAGGATTAACAGTTGAATCAAAGTCCAAAATATATGTAGGTATTCCCAAAAAATATATATTTTTTAAAGGTAGAAAAAAAAATCCTCCTGTCTACATCACCCCTACCACTCCATCAACAACTTAGCTTATATATGCTTCTATCTAAAGGTAAAGGTAAGTTTCAGATGAGGACTTTCAAGGTAAATATCAGTTATTTCATAGATTAATCAGAGCTCTGTCACAAAACCAGATAAGCTGTTTTATTTCACATTAATAGAAAGAAGCTAAATTTATTCTGAAATTGACTCTAAAATGTCAAGTTTAGAACCTCTAAATAAAACTTGTCTATAGATCAAGAAAATACTAGAAAATAAATTATGAATGACCTAAAGTAAATTAATACTTAGAGTAAAATAAAACAATTAAAGGAGAAATTATTGAGAAAAATAATACACAGGGTTATTTTCTGGGTATAGGGATGGTTGGAAAAATTAATTAAATTCCTTTACATCATGCAAATTCTGTTTTGCTAACAGAGAACATTCAGCAGAGATAAAATTAAAGAGCAGATGTTTATTATTATTACTAGTAAATGTGGATAGAGCTAATGAAACATTTTCTGGCTAATTTGGAATCTTTACAAGTCAAATATTTTAAAAATTATTTTCAAAACCTTTCTAAATTTCTAATTTCATGTAATAGGAGCTCCTATTTATAGTCATGCAACTCCTATTCTCTCACAATACAATGAAGTATAACTATCTATTGAGTTGCACACAAAGAAAAATATAATTTGTGTGTAATTAATCAGCTCAATAACTTTGCAAGTGTTGTTTAAACCTGATTTTCTGAATACTTAGTAAAAACTCTGCAACTAGAACTTAAAGAAAATTATATCATAATACATTTATTTTAATACCCTTATTAATATATATGAAGTATTATATATAAAGTATATAATGAATTTTTATATATGTTCATTTTGAATCAAAATTGGGACTTTTTCAATAAAAACTTGAAACATAAATATTTTAGATTACTTTTCAAATAAATTTTCTCTTTGTTTCTGTAACACACACACACAGACACACACACATTCTTTTTATCCAGTCATTTTTATTGGATTAATTAAAATAATGTTTTTACTAAAGCATCCTAGACATTTTTCATGTAAACAAACTGTAGTTATTTTAATATATATCTTTTACTTTAGTGTATAAATTTAATGTAAATTACTTAAATATTCCTTCTATGATTGATACTTTAGTAAATTTACTTCAAATATATACACAATACACACAGACACAAAAACTTGTGCATTTTTAAATACTTCTGTAATTTCAGTCAGTGGGGGATTCGGAATTTTAGAATTAGTTTTAGAAAGTGTCTTTCAGATTACAATAATGGACTATAAATAATTATGACAATAACAGCACAGATTTCTTATATTTGGAAATGTTAATTTAGTATATTATATGGTACGACAAAATCCTCCATTTGCAGGTTTTCTTATGTCTCCATGCAGATTTGCTTCAGTTTGTGTTCAGCTACATCCATTTTATTTTTTATTTTTCTTTGTAAGCTTTTAATGAATTACAATGACTGAAAACAGGAAGATGTTAAAATTTGTTATTACAGAAGAACGATGGGACTGAATTAAATAATGACAGCTCAAACTGTGTGAACGTTTTAATTTTGAAATTCTCTAATTCTCTAATTGCACTTTGAGATGTCTTGATTTGGATTTTATTGATGGATTACCTGTTTTATTGGATAAATTTACATTTTGTACCTTAATAGAATAAAATAAAGAATATCATTTGGCATCATCTAAATGTGGTAAAACATTTCAAAGGTTCATAAAGAGAGACAACTTTTTGATGAATTTTGTTAAGTAAAAAACATTTATTGAAGATATATATTGAGGCTTCCAAAGCCTGATTCAAATGTTTGATCTCTCATACAGACACATCAAGCTCATATTAGACCTGATCCTCTCAGCCACTAAAAAGCAAGCTGTATTAGAAAAAGCAAGAGAATTTTGGACTGAATGTTTTATTACTTATGCTCGGGGAAGTAGAGGACATTGAGAGAAGGAGAGGGAGTTTCTTTATAGGACATGAGGCAGTCCCTCCTGTAGACCCTCGATAGAACCCTGAAACCGAGAGGTGGAAGATAAAGCACTACCAGTTCTGTATTACAGAAGGCCTCAGATGTAGTAAAACAAAGCCTGTTAATTACTCTAAACTAAACACCATTAATCAAGGGGCTGACGAAAATTCCTTGGTGTTTTTTTGAGTGAGGCTCAGGTAGGCATTGGTTCAGCACACCAACATGACCCCAGGTACAGAAGAGGGACAACTAAATTTAAAAGACAAATTTATCACTCATATGACCCCAGCCATCTTGAGAAAGTTACAAAAATTGGCTATTAGTCTTGAAAGAACCTCTTGAGAGTTGCCACCTCTGTGTTCTATAATAAAGACCAGGAGGAGGAAGAGAGGAGAAACAAGAGAGACCAGGCCAAGGCTACAGAAATAAAGAAGATAATAGTAGCCACACTCTGGAAGGCTACTAAGAGTTGGCAGGCAGACATCCCCCAAGGGGTCCCAGACTGCGAGAGGGCACAGGCCAAGCTGAGGGATCCCACAGTGTACAAATTTTGTGCACCGGGCCTCTAGTATAAAGATAAAAAGCTTCTTCCCAGCAAAAGAAACCAACAAAATGAAAAGAGAGCCTACTCTACAGGAGAACATATTGCCAATGATACATCTTATAAGGGGTTAATATCCAAAATATACAAGGAACTCATACAACTTAATGTTTAGGTATGTTTAGATTCACAAACAATTCCATTTGTGTTGCAATTGCCTACAGTATACAGTACAGTAGCATGCTGTACAGTTTTGTAGCCTAGGAGCATTGGTCTATAACATATAGTCTAGGTGTGCAGTAGGCTTTACCATCTAGGCTTATGTAGGCACATTCTATGTTTGCTTGGCAAAATTGCTTAATGATGCATTTCTCAAAACATATCTAATCATTAATTGATGCATTAGTCTACTAAAATCTGGATTTTGTAGAAGCAATGCTTAGTTTCATTAATTATAAAACTATTTATCATTTACAATAAATAACTAGTTGCCATGTAGCATCATAATTCCAAAGAAAGAATGTCAGAGTAATTTGTGTACATGTTCTACCATAGTTAAATTTTATTTTATGCTGTATAACCTTAAAATCAAGCCTAGAAATATTTAATTTAATACACTTCTAATTTTTATTATTTGGTTTATATATTACTATACCATATTTTAAAATATGTTCAAATTGAACAAAAGCTATTAATTTAGTTTGATAATTGAATAAACATTCATGCGATGTTGCAAACAGAATCTCTTGCTTGCACAGATTTGTTTAGATATGCTTCCTAAGCCTGTTTCCATCTCTAAGATATTCTAATTCTCATGCTGTAGTCTTATAATATGATCATTATTAAAGTGTTTGTATGGTGAACTTTGTCCACTTTAAATCAAATCAGCTCCATTAGCCACACATGGAACCCATTTACTCCCTTTTAGCAGAATGGTTAATCTTTAAAACTGGTAGATATTTTTTATTAGTTGAAGCTATGGTGTAATTAAAATACATCTTGCTCGCTCCTTTGGAAATACTAAATATTTCTTGCATGAAAGTGGCAACAAAGTTTTACCCAAAGTAAATCCATTTGTAAATGGTATGAATGCATGACTGAAGAAAACAGTGCACAAAAATCATTTTCAATTTGAAGTCTATTGAAGTGCATAAAATACATTTTTCAATAACTTGTTATGAGACTATAAAAATGGCTTAAAAATCTGAATGGCTTAAAAATAATTTTGATATTTATAAATACATTTACTAGGTTAGAGGGTGGGCAGGGACTTGGTGATCTAAAGACACGTTTGTTGTGGAGACATTGTACCAACCGCAGGGAACAACATTTCGCTGAAAAACTAAATTGTAATTCTAGAGCAAGGACCCTGGCCATGAGTTCATTAACTCAGTAGAGTAGGAAGATCATGAGTTCATCTCTTCTCATTGACACCAAAACCAAAATTACATAAGGAACAGCTATATCTAAGCAGAAAAGAATCTTTGGAACTACAAATATAAAGAAAAAGCTACTTTGAGATGGTCAGAGATTCAGTCTAGTCAGGACCCACTGTATCTCCCACTCCCTGTGTGGTGACCTATAAGGGGAAAGGATAGCATAACCACAGAGGACCCCTTCAAAGAGTGAGGTGTCCAAGCTCAAGCCTGTGCGACCTGCACCAGGAAGAAAAACTCCATTAACCTTCCTTTGAAAACCAGTGGGCGTATGCCTGGGAGAACCAAAGGGCTGTAGGAATCCAAGGTTGAATTCTTTCCAAGTCTCAGAGCAGAGGCAACAGTTTTAAAAGCACCTGGGTCATACATGAGCGTGATACATTGACTAATTTTAGGGCATATACTGGAGGGATAGGGATCTGTTGAAACTTTCTTCAGAGTCATAGATGCTGGAGGGTGCCATTTCCCCCCACCTTTAACCTAGCTGGTCTTACACTGGCAGGCTCCATTTCTGACACTCTTTATTAGCCTTGCTAACACTGTTTACCCAACCCTGGAGTTTCCCTAAGGAAATCACCAAAGTGGCCCCCCTTGAAAGTGGTTACTGCACTGCCACACCTGGTGAGAAACATCAGTCAGCACCAGTACACAGTGCTGTGTCTGAAATAGTCCAGACTGAGCCTTGCCACACACAAATGGACAGCCATACTAAAAGCCTGACCTGAACACCAGCAACAGTTGCATTCAGGCCTCACAATCAATCAGGTTCAGTGTGTCATAGCAGCTGTGGCCCAACCACAACAAGAGGACACACTAGTTCACACAGGGAATACCTCTGGAGCATCAGACACTGGTGATTTTGGTGATTTGATCCCTAGGCCCCACAGGACACCTTCTAAATATTGCCAATATTTTACAACCAGGAGATATAGCTGACCTAAATAATATTTAGAAACAAACCAACAGGTAAAATGAGGAGACAAAGAACATGTTCCAAGAAAAAGACAAAACCCCAGAAAAATAAATAAAATAAACAGAAATAAGCTGTCTAATAGATGAAAAGTTCAAGTACTACTCACAAAGATGCTTATCAAACTGCAGGCAAATAGATAAACTTGATGAAAACTTCAACAAAGAGATAGAAATTATTTAAAAAAGAACCTACCAGAACTGAAAAATATAACTGAAGCTAAAATAAAAATACATGAGAAGAAATCAACATCAGAGCAGATGATGCTGAAAAATCAGGTTGCTTCTGATCAGTGAGGAAATCACCCAATTGGATGATCAAAGCAAAAATAATTCAATAGAATGAGGATAGCATAAGGGAAGTCTGGGATGTCATAAAATGTACTACATTCACATCATAGGAGTTCCACGAAGAAAGAGACAGAGAAAGGGACAGATAATCTTTTTGAAAAAATAATGGTTGAAAACTTTTCCAACCTGGAGAAGGAAACAGACATCCTAATCCAGGAAGTACAGAGAAAAATGAACCTATAGAGATCCATACCAAGATACAGCATAATTAAAATGTGAAAATTTAAAGAGAGAATCTTAAAAGCAGCAAACAAAAAATAACTAGTTATATACAAGGGCTTGACCATAACATTATCAGCTGATTTTTCAACAGAAACTTTGTAGGCCAGAAGGCATTGGCATGATATATTCAACATAATGAAAGGAAAACCCTACAACCAAGAATACTCTAACTGGCAAGGTTATCATCCAAACATATATTTTTTCATTTTTCATATATTTTTGTTGATAGTACTTTCAACTGCTCTGTGAATTTATATTTAAAGTTCTTTTATTTAACCATGCCATGCCATCTTGAAAAACAGAGCTGCTTGAGACCTGGATCCTGGCCTCAGCACCATCCAGTCTGGTCTCAGATGCAAACTGGGTCCCTACAGCCACTGAGGGAGAGAGACCTATGACCACAGTTGCAGACCCAGAGACACCAAGAATCCAGACATTCCAGCCATGGATTTCTGTGAGTCACAGAGCCCATCCCCCTCCCTGCAGGCTGGCTGCAGCACCATAGGAACTGCTAGACCCAACCCTTGCACAGGGCCACAGCACTGCTACAGGAATTTGAGCCTGGGCTTGCGCAGACACTGGGAATCAGTTTCCCACAAGGCAATCGGTGACCAAACCCCACGCCAACGCAGGGTGGCAGTGTCACCTGACTTCGATTCTGGGCAAGCGCACATGGAAGTCTGTTTTCCGCAGCATAGGAGTGGACCTCCTGCCGACACAGTGCTACTGGGAAACCTGGTCCCCCAAGTAGACCGGGGACCCTGATTTTCTGCACATGAGAGGCAGCACTGAGCACCAGTAACTTGACTCTCTTTCTCCTCTTGTGCTCCTGGGATCCCAGATTCCCAGTGCATTCACACTAAGAGCCAGTGATGACAATTCTTGGTGCATGTACACACAGGGACCCTGATTCTCGGCTCGAGGCTTCACCTAGCAACAGAGACTCTGATACTCAATTCTTGGTGCGGGTAGAGGGGGACTCTGACTCTTGACCCTCGCTGAGGACCTTGATTTTTGACACACGCAGGCAGGGTCTCTGTTTCAGCATGCCACAGGCAGGGTCCCTGATTCTAGGTGTGCGCACCAGGCCACACTGAGCACCGGTGACTCTGATCCTGGGCAAACATGGCTCCCACAAAAACACAGCAGCCACACGTTTTGGTGTAGGAGCTCCTCAGTGACAATCGGTTGGTGCAAATCTCCCACTGCACATGGCCCAGGCCCATGCAACCCGGCATTTGAACCTTCTGGTGATAGTCAGAATGGGGAGATGACACACTCCTCAGAGGAAAGAAAATGAGGAGTCACCAAGAAAGGAAATAAGTGCAGTGGAAGCATGCAACATGACAGAAAAAGAATTCATGGTCATAAAGTTCATACACCAGATGGATGACAAAATCAACAACTTATGCAAAAATCAGGAAGAAATCAAAAGTGATATTGCTACAGTCAAAACCACCATGGAAGGTTTCAACAGTAAACTAGAAGAAGCAAAGGACCAAATTAGTAAGTTAGAAGATAAGATAGAGAAACAAGCTCAATCTGAACAGCAACTGGAGGAAAAAATTAAAAATCAGGAGGAGAACATAAGGGAGCTTTGGGACAACACAAAACGAAGTAACATATGTATAATAGGGCTGCCAGAAGGACAAGAAGATCATCAAGGATTAGAAAATGTATTTGAAGAAATAATGAAAGAAAACTTCCTGGATATGGGGAAGAAAAAAGTTACACAAGTACAGAGAGTCCCAAGCAAGATGAATCCCAAAAGACCCACACCAAGATACCGCATAATTACAATGGCAAATGTTAACAACAAAGGGAGAATCTTAAAGGCTTCAAGAGAGACAGAGTTACCTACAAAGGATCCCCCATCAGATTATCAAATGATTTCTCAATAGAAACACATCAAGCTAGAAGGGAATGGACGAAGGTATACAAAGTGATGCAAAGCAAAGGATTGAATTCAAGAATACTCTATCCAACAAGACTATCAATCAAAATTGAAGGGGAAATGACCAGCTTCGCAGACAAAACAACAACAACAACAACAATAACAACTAAGGGAGTTTATCACCACCAAGCCAGCAATGCAAGAAATGCTAAACAGAATGCTGTAAAAATAAGAAATAGAAAGGGAGGAGGGAACACAGGCATAAAGTACAGAAATGGCTACAAACAAGTACCTATCAATAATAACATTAAATGTAAATGGATTAAATGCTTGAATAAAAAGACATCAAGTGAGTGAATGGATAAGAAAACATGACCTATATACATATGCTCTCTATAGGAGACCCACCTCAGAATAAGGGACTCACAGAGACTGGAAGTGAAGACATGGGAAAATGTCTATCAGGCAAATGAAAATGAAAAAAAGCTGGGGTAGCAATACTTATATCTGACGAAATAGACCTCAAAGTGAAGACATAAGTAGCGATCCCCATTATACCAATTGCATACCTCAAAGACCTAGAAAAATTCTCCAAAAATTCATCTAGAATTAAAAAAAAGACCCCTAATAATAGCTGCAGCAATCTCGAGAAAGAAGAACAATGTTGAGGGATCACAATACCAGATATCAAGCTATATTACAAAGCCACTCTTCTCAAAACTGTCTAGTACTGGCACAAGAACAGACATATAGACCATTGGAACAGATCAGAGAACCCAGAAATCGACACAAGCTAGTATGCTCAATTAATACTTGACAAAGGAGGCAAGAACATACAATGGAGACAAGACTGTTTCTTCAATAAATAATTAAGCAACTTAACAAAAGGAAGATAAACAACCCAATCAAAAAATGGGCAACAGGCCTAAATAGACACTTTTTAAAAGAAGACATTTAGAAAGCCAAGAGACATATGAAAATGTGCTCAAAGTCATTAATCATCTGAGAGATGCAAATCAAAACAAGGAGGTACCATCTCACACTTGTGAGAATGGCTATCATGAACAAATCAACAAATGACAAGTGCTGGAAAGGATGTGGAGAAAAAAGAATCCTTCACTGCTGGTGGGAATGCAGACTGGTGCAGCCACTGTGGAAAACAATATGGTGTTTCCTCAAAAAATTAAAAATGGAGCTGCCATTTGGCCCAGTAATCCCACCTCTAGGACTATATCCCAAGAAAACAGAAACACCAATCAGAAAGGATACATGCACCCTATGTTCATAGCAGCACAATTTACAATAGCTAAGATTTGGAAACAGCCTAAATGCCTATCAGCAAATGAGTAGATTAAAAAATTGTGGCACATCTACACAATGGAATAGTATGCTGCTATAAAAAGAAGAAACTTTTACCATTTGCAACAGCATGAGTGGACCTGGAGAGCATTATGCTAAGTGAAATAAGCCAGTCAGTGAAAGATAAATAGCACATGATCTCACTCATTTATGGATAACAAAGAACATTACAAACTGTTGCACAAAAATAGAAGCAAAGAGGCATTGAACAGAACTGTCAAACTACAGCGGAAGGTAAGGGAGGTTTGGGGGAAGGGGCGGTAAAAGATCAACCGAAGGACTTGTATGCAAGCATATAAGCACAACCAACAGACGCAAGATACTGGGGGCAAGGGGACAGACACTGGGGGCAAAGGGAGAAGGGCAAGTGCTGGGGTAGTGGATGCTGGGGGGAGGTCAGTGGGGAACAAAAAGAGACATATGTACTACTACTTGTAATACCTTAAAAACTAAAATAAAATTTATAAAAAGAAGAAACACATTTTCAGTTGTGTAAATTTGTGTGTATAACATCGCATCCACTCTTAAAAAATAAAGTTTATTATTTAGAAACCATATTGAGTTGATATTGTTGTTTTTAATTCATGGTTTCAAGTTCTGCCTTACAGAACTCATGTTTATTTTATTAACATTTAGTGTAACTGTCAATAAAATTGGATTTTGATGGGAAAATGGCAGAGGTATAAAGGGACGTGTCC
>NW_006293311.1:41814-43554 GCF_000327345.1 Myotis davidii | reverse complement strand
AATTCGTGCAAGGGCCTTGGCCCCAGTCCCCACTCCCAGCCACCGTGGCCAGGGGCCTCTGCTGCCTCTGCCACAGCCCCGCCTGCAGTGGCTTATTCCGGAAGGATGTCTGGTCTAATTAGCATTTAAAGCTTTTATTAATATAGACTGAAGAGGAGAGATGATGAGGTTGTATTCTAGAGATGTGGAATGATGTTTAGAACTTGAGGGATCTATATGTTCAGGAATTGGGAATTTTTGTATGCAAATGTGTGAGAATTGTGTATGCATATTAGTGAGAATTAAGGGATTGTCAGTGTTTTGTGTTTTTTGTGTATCTCTCCTTGTGTGTGGGGTGTATATTCATGAGTGGCTTGAGGGTATATGTATTTGGGATTTGTGAGTGTATCAGGAAGTCCTCTTTGCATTCGTTCCAGAATGTAATGCTTGCAGCATGTGGTGGTGATGGTTGTATGTGTCCTCTCAGTGTGTGGGAGGCAGACATATATGTATTTGATATAGAGGTTTTTTTGTGACTGTGTATTTATTTGAGTTCCTGGAGCTTAGGGGGTGCATATGCTAAGGAATGTAAGATTCCACTTTGTGTGTTGAGAAATTGAGACTATAGGGTGTGTGTGTGTGTGTTCAGCAATCATGGAGAATGTGCATTTTAGGGCTATGGGAATGCATATGGATTTTTTTGGGGTGGCACATGAGTTGTGTATTTGGTAATTGTGGGGGGCTGTTTCTCTCTTTTCCATGTCCCGAATGGAAAAGGAAACAGTCCATTTGCTGAGTGGAGGAGCTGGGGATTAAGAAATTAAAGAAAGACCAAGACGCAGAAATAGATTTTAAGCTGGGGCCAGGTGGGCGCCATCCTCTCTGATGGAGAGGCGGCAAAAAGCAGGCTGAGCCACACAGCAGGTTTATTTTAAAGGCCTAGATTTACATATCTAGTTCCGCCCCTGCCTGATTAACATGTCCAGCCTTATTGGGGAAGCATGTTCCCAGGGCGTGGCTCTGCCTATGCTCTGAGTTCAGCTGACAATAATTATAAGAAAATGCCTAGGTGCCTCCCAGGCGGCCCTCTACAGGTAATTTTAGAGAGTCTGTGTGTAGGTATTCAGTGTGTACATCTGGGTGGTATATTGGTTGCACATGTTTGTATTCACACCCATGTTGTGTGTGTGTGTGTGTGAGTGCGTGTGTGTGTGTGTGTGTGTGTGTAGCATGTGAATATACGGAGTAATTAGGATTTTGCTGGTAAACATTTAAGTAAGAGGTGGTCTATCTGTATGTTCAGTGAGGGTGAGGGTAGAAATGTTCATGTGTGAGATATATGTATCTGGGGTGGGAGTTGAGGGTCCTACTAAGTGTGTAAGCGTACTGTGTGCACATATGGTATGAAAAAGGATGGGGTGCACTGGAACTGGCTCGTCCTAGCTTGGGATACTTGATGACACATGACTCTCCTAGACACTGTGTTCAGTGACATCAGGTGGATACCTTGAAATTAGTCATGCTGGGGATTTTTGTGTCAGGTACACACCAGAAATGAAGTCTTTCCTACATCCCCCTGAGAGTGTTTAGCACTCACCAGCACACCACTAGTGTGTGTGTGTGTGTGTGTGTGTGTGTGTATAGATATGTGTGTGTTTGTGTGTGTTTGTGTGTGTGTAGCAAAAATATTCAGGCATCAGTGGACATATGTATGGGAAGCTCTATGTGATTTGCAAGTAAGGCATCTGGGTCTGTGGGCCC
>NW_006293311.1:40477-41750 GCF_000327345.1 Myotis davidii | reverse complement strand
GGGTTAAGGCATGTCTGTCCTTTAGGCAGGTGGACATTTCTTTTGCACTTGAATAGTCCTGACATCAGGGACTCAGATGAGTGGGCCTGGTAGACAGATAGCCAGGCAGAGCAGAACCTTCGCAGGTGTGTTATTGGTGTGACAGGGAGCAGCCAGGAAGTCTTGGGGCTTCCTAGACAGGAGGTCAGATGGCCAAGGGTACCCCATGCAAACTCTCTAAGAATCAGCTGGACAGCTACAGGCATTGTGGCCCTTCTGGGGCATGGCTGGTTGTCAAGGACACCCTTCACATGGGGTCCAGGTGGTGAAAGTCTACAGAGCCTTGTGTCCCTGCATCCATCTGCTCCATGGTGGTATCTCAACTAGGTGTGTCACTAGTTCTCAACCCACCTAGCTCCATGGAAACCTCAATCCTTAGGTATAGGAAGTACTTTAGGGCTCAGTGAAGTGGCAGGTATGGAGATGGGAAGACTTTGGGCCTGTGGAGGGCTGGAAGCTGAGACCTGGAGAGACTGAGGTGTTTTAATCTGTTGAAATATATGTCTTTGATACTCCCAAGCCCTTTTAGACATGATCTTCTTTGTTTTCTGAAGGCTCCGGATGCTTCTTGCACTGACATGAAGCTCATCTCAGCCTCATATTTCACAGAGGATGACCTGACTCTCTTTTCTTGATTCCAAGTTTAACTGCACACTCACCAGAGGGAAGCACGTGATCAATGTAGCTATCAGCTGACCCCACAGCTGCCTCCTGGATCCCCTAGTTCCACATGAGGATTTCTGGGCCTTCCTTCCTTATGGTGAGTCTCCTTCTGGCCTTTTCTCTCTCATGGTGAATCCTCCTGCCCACAGAATGTGCCAGCCCCACTTGCTTGAATGCCCCAATAACTGCTTCTTTTAGTACAAGCGGATTCCTAGTGACTCTCAATGCCCCCTTCATAACCTATCCTAATACATATAAAAAGCTAAGTGCTGTCGTGACCGAACAGGCAGCCGGTCACCATGAAATGCATGGAGCACCTCTCAGTCCCCCCTTTTCCCCCGGCCCTGAGCCGCTCAAGATGAGGGGGTGCCGGCATCAGGGTAGGACTGGGAACTGTTGAGAGGCAGTGGTGGGCTGCCATGAGCTTAGCAGAGCAGTCACCCAGGCGGCGAGTTTCAGTTTCGCAAAGCAGTTGTGAGGAGGCTGGAGGAGGCAGTTTCGAGGAGCAGCTAGCTTCACGGGGTGGCAGCAAGCTTCGCGGAGCAGCTGAGGGGCAGGGGGAACCCTGAGG
>NW_006293311.1:36575-37744 GCF_000327345.1 Myotis davidii | reverse complement strand
ATACATATAAAAAGCTAAGTGCTGTCGTGACCGAACAGGCAGCCGGTCACCATGAAATGCATGGAGCACCTCTCAGTCCCCCCTTTTCCCCCGGCCCTGAGCCGCTCAAGATGAGGGGGTGCCGGCATCAGGGTAGGACTGGGAACTGTTGAGAGGCAGTGGTGGGCTGCCATGAGCTTAGCAGAGCAGTCACCCAGGCGGCGAGTTTCAGTTTCGCAAAGCAGTTGTGAGGAGGCTGGAGGAGGCAGTTTCGAGGAGCAGCTAGCTTCACGGGGTGGCAGCAAGCTTCGCGGAGCAGCTGAGGGGCAGGGTGAACCTTGCGGAGCAGTCGCTGTGTTCTCAGAGTGTCCTGGGGTGAGGAGAGGCCATGCTAAGGGGAGACCAGGCTACTAGGGATCCTAACTGCGCACAATTTCGTGCATGCTGGGCCTCAAGTGCTCAATAAAATGGCAGTGTGTTGTACTGATCATATTGTGTGTTGTTGGTAGAATGGAGCTGGGCCTGGTTTTATATTTTTATAAAGTTTTATATTTTAAATGAAAATGCAGTATAATGTATATACAAGGTATATGTTTCGGTTTTGTTGTTTTGATTGGTTTGGTTTTGAAATGGTAAGTCACGGACCCTAGTTCTATTAGGGCGAAGGGACAGGAGTATCTCTGTATCTTGAATCAGCACTGAAAATCCCCCACCAGGTGGAATGAATTCAAATTATTGGAATGGCTAAGTCTGGACAGAGCTAGTTGTCCTGCGGCCGATATTTTTTGGAGTATATATTATTCCCCCATCTCTCCATGGACAGAAGGAATCCTCTGCTCTTTAGTGTTAAAATAATTTTTTAAACTTTTAAATGTCAGATGCCATTCAATAGTATATTAGTTTTAGGTGTACAACATGGTGACTTTATATAACTTACAAAGTGATTACCTCAATAAGTCTAGTATCCATCTGACACCATATACAGTTACAATATTATTGTAAGTACTAGAGGCCTGGTGCACAAAAATTTGTGCACTCAGGGGGAAGGGGGGGGGGCCTTAGCCTTGCCTGTGCCCTCTCACAGTCTGGGACCCCTCAGGAGATAACGACCTGCTGGTTTAGGCCTGCTCCCGGGTGGCAGAGGGCAGGCCCAATCCCTAGGTGCAGCCCCTGGTCGGGCTCAGAGCAGG
>NW_006293311.1:30179-35151 GCF_000327345.1 Myotis davidii | reverse complement strand
TTTTCACCCATTTCTCCCAACTTCCTATCTACCAACCACTAAAATGTTTTCTGTACCTACAAGTTTATTTCTGTTTTGTTTGTTCATTTATTTTGTTTTTAGATTCCATATATAAGTGAAATTATATTGTGTTTCTGTGTCTGACATTTCACCATGTTGTTGCAAATGGCAAGATTTCATTCTTTCTTTTGGCCACATAATATTCCATTTTCAACAGTAGCACATCTTTCTTTATCCATTCATCTGTTGACAGACAATTAGGTTACTTCTGTATCTAGGGTTTCCTTTTCTCCACATCCTCACCAATATGTGTCCTTTGTTGATTTGTTGATGATAGCCATTCTGACAGGTGTGAGGTGATATCTCATTGTCATTTTGATTTGCATCTCGTGGATTACTAGTGACTTTGAGCATTTATTTCTGTCTCTTGACCTTCTTATGTCTACTTTGGAGAAGTGTCTATTTAGGTCCTTTGCTCATTTTTTAATTGGATTGTTTGTCTTCCTTTTGTTAACTTGTATGAGTTCCTTATATATTTTGGAAATTAACTCCTTATCGGATGTAGCATTTGCAAATATATTCTCCAATGCATTGGGCTCTCTTGTCATTTTTTATGGTTTCTTTTGCTGTGCAGAAACTTTTTATTTTGATGTAGTCCCGTTTGTTTAATTTCTCCTTAGTTTCCTTTGCCTTAGGAGATGTATCAGTAAACATCTGCTACGAGGGATGTCTGAGATGTTGGTGCCTATGGTTTCTTCTAAGATTTTTATGGTTTCATGTCTTATATTTAAGCCTTTTACCCATTTTGAGTTTTTTGTTGTGTATGGTGTAACTTGGTGGTCTAGTTTCTCTTTTTTTTGCATATAAGTGGCCAATTTTTCTAACACCATTTATTGAAGAGACTGTCTCTGCTCCATTGTGTGCTCTTGCCTCCTTTATCAAATATTGAGTATAATGGCTTGAGTCAATTTCTGGGTTGTCTGTTCTGTTCCATTGATCTATATGCCTGTTCTTGTGCCAGTACGAGGCTGTTTTGAATACAGTGGCTTTGTAGTATAACTTGATATCTGGTATTATGATTCCACCCAGTTTGTTGTTCTTTCTCAAGATTGCTGCAGCTATTTGAGGACTTTTTCAGTTCTGTGTGAATTTTTGGAGTTATTGTTCTGGATCTGTGAAGTATGGCATTATTATTTTTATAGGGATTGCATTGAATGTATAGATTTCTTTGGGTAGTATTGACATTTTAAGAATGTTGATTCTACAAATCTATGAACATGGTATATTCTTCCACTTTTTTATCTTCCTCTATCTCTTTTCAACGTCCTATAGTTTTCTGAACACAGGTCTTTTAATTCCTTTGTTATGTTTATTCATAAGTATCATAATTTTTTTGCTGCAATGGTAAATAGGATTTTTTTCTTAGTTCCCCTTTCTGAGAGTTCATTATTGGCCTATAAAAATGCCATAGATTTTTGGGTGTTAATTTTGTATCCTGGTACATTTTAAAATTCCTTTAGTAAATTAAATAGTTTTTTGATGAAGTCTTTAGGGTGTTCAGTGTACTGTATCATGTCATCTGCCAATGAGAGTTTTAATACTTCCTTTACAATTTAGATGCCATTTATTTCTTCTTCTTGTTTGATCGCAATGGCTAAGACATCCAGTACTATAATGAATAAAAGTGGTGAAAGAGGGCATCCCTATCTTATTCCTGTTCTTAGAAAAAATGGTTTTAGTATTTGCCCATTGAGTATTCTGTTGGCTGTAGGTTTATTTTGATCTTTATTGTGTTGAGGTACAATCCTTCTATTTCCACTTTGCTGAGTTTTTATCAAAAAAGAGTGTTGGGTTTTGTTAGATGCTTTTTCTGCATCAATTGATATGATCATGTGATTTATGTCTTAATTTGTTTATGTGATATATCACATTTATTGATTTGTGAAATTGTACCAGCCTTGCATCACTGGAATAAATCCCACTTGGTCATGGTGTATGATGTTTTTAATGTATTCTTGGGCCTGATTTGTTAATAGTTTGTTGAGGATTTTAGTGTCTCTCTTCATCAGGGATATTGACCTGTAATTCGCTTTCTTTGTAGTGTCTTTATCTGGTTTTGGAATTAGGGTAATGCTATCCTCATAGAGCTGGGAAGTGTTCCTTCTTCTTGATTTTTTGGAATAATTTGAGGAGGATAGGTGTTAGTTCTTTGAATGTTTGGTAAAATTCCCCTGTGAAGCCATCAGGACCAGGGCTTTTTTTGCTGGAAATTTTTTTATTACCGCTTCAATTTTATCACTAGTTATTGGCCTATTATGGTTTTCTGATTCTTCCTGACTGAGTTTTGGGAGGTTTTCTTTTTCTAGGGATATTTCTCTTTCATCCAGGTTGTCCCATTTGTTGGAATAAAGTCATTCACAGTATTTTTTTTTTTTTTTTACGATCCTTTGTATTTCTCTGGGGTCAGTTGTTACTCTTTCAGTTCTGATTTTGTTTTTTGGGTCCTCTTTCTTTGTTTCCTAGTGATTTATTTATCTTATTTATCTTTTCGAAGAACCAGCTCTGGATTTTATTGATCTTTTGAATTGTTTTTTTGTTTTGTTTTTCTCCTCTGTTATTTATTTCTGCTCTGATCTTTATTATTTCCTTCCTTCTATTTACTCTGGACTTTTCTTATTCTTCTCTTTCTAATTCTCTAAGTTGCAATGTTAGATAAATTATTATCAGTTTTTCTTGTTTTTTTTTGAGGCAGGCCCTTAGTGCTATGAACTTCCCTCTTAGGACTTCTTTCACTATGTCCCATAGATTTTGGATTGTTATGTGTTCATTTTCATTTGTTTCCATGATGTTTGTTTTTTTTATTTCTTCTCTGACCTCTTTGGTAACCCATTCATTGTTTAATAGCATGCTATTTCCTTGTTGATTTTTTTGTGTAGAAGATTTATACAGTGATGTTAGTGGGGTGTTAAAGTCCCCTACAATGATTGTATTGCTGTCGATCTCTCCCTTGATATCTTCCAGAAGTTTTTTTAAAAAATATATTTGGATATTCCTGTATTGGGTTCATATATGTTTAACAGAAAATTGAAATATATAGTGATAAGGTGCAGATCACTGATTGTCTGCAACCAGGGGCAGAAGAAGGGATGGGCTACAAAGGGGCATAAGGAATATCTGTGGGCATGTTGGATGTGGTCTTTTTCTTAATTGTGGTAATAATTCCACTGGTATATTATGGCTCAGGATTCAGTGGATTATATGTACAAATTATAACACAAGAATTAGATAAATATAAAGAAGGGTTTCTGAACAAGGATATACATTGAGCTACACTTTTAAATAGAAAAAATTAAAACAGTCTTAATTTTCAGTACGAGTTTAAATTAATCCAGTTGCCTACAACAATTCTACTAAAACCAGAACTTGTTCCTAATATTCAAAGAAGCATCATCATAACTAAAGCTTATTAGATTGCCAAAATGTCTTAGCCCAAGATATCAGAATGTGTCTTTGTGTTTTTAAAATTTGGTTTTGAAAATATTTAGTATAATTGCATCGATCTTCCTTTTTTATTATTAACATTAACCACCTACTACTGTCCATTCCTTCTATTATGAAGTGCAAATACATGGCTTTTGGTGAATTCATATCTAAGTATTATAATCTGGTGAATAGTAACACAGGGTTGGGAAACGTATACGTAGGTGCATATTCATTCTCTGTCATCTCCTAGCTATGTTTACCTGGGACAGGTTATTATTCTCAGTGTAAAATGCAGTACTAAGAATATTTGTTTCAGAGAAATGTTTTGGAGAACTGCTGAGACATGTAAATGATGCACAATAATGGTACTTATTACTTTCAATTATTACCAACTACTGCTCTTGTTTAGCAATTTCATTTTACATATGAGGTAACTGAGAACTAGAAAAGTTAATAGACTGACCCACAGTTATAGATTATTCAGTTTAAAGCCTGGTTTACACCTATTTATTCTAAATACTGTTACTTTGCTGTATAAAATGTAGATGGGCTTTAGTTTAATTTACCATTCTATCAAATTTTTTTCTAAAACTAATGAATTAAGATGCATAATTCATGGTTATATTTCATTCAGATCAAATATACTCAGCTCCATAATTTAGGACTAAACCTTAATGTCTCTCCACAGGCCAGAAATATGCCACTATTGAGTCTTCTGCAGACAGATGTTCTAGACCAGCCGTGGGCAAACAAGGCCTGAGGTTTACACCTATTTATTCTAAATACAGTTACTTTGCTGTACAAAATGTAGATGGACTTTAGTTTAATTTACCATTCTGTCAAATATTTTCCTAAAACTAATAAATTAAGATGCATAATTCATGGTTATATTTCATTCAGATCAAATATACTCAGCTCCATAATTTAGGACTAAACCTTAATGTCTCTCCACAGGCCAGAAATATGAAAAAGTTTGCCCACCCCTGTTCTAGACTCTATAAAAACTTGAGAAGGTGAAAATCTCACCTACCCTCACTTTACACTCATAAACCCTTATTGTCTGCAGTGAACAATATGTTTCCAGGTAATAATTTGGGAAAATTTACAGCATTCACCCTGTTTATTTTCTTAAAGTATCACAGATTTATACTGCATTTGTTTAATGTCTGAAAAAAATTATTTCATACTAGAGGCCCAGTGCACAAAAATTTGTGCACTCGAGGGGGGAGGGAGGTCCCTCAGCCCAGCCTGTGCCCTCTTGTAGCCTGGGACCCCTCGGGAGATAATGACCTGCTGGCTTAGACCTGCTCCCGGGTGGCAGAGGGCAGGCCCAATCCCTAGGTGCAGCCCCTGGTCGGGCTCAGAGCAGGGCCGATTGGGGGATTGGGGCACCGCCCCCTGTCACACTCAAGGCAGGGTCGATGGGGAGGGTGTGGTGCCACCCCCTGGCACACACAAAGCAGGGCAGATCAGGGGGTTGTGGCGACAC
>NW_006293311.1:25379-28876 GCF_000327345.1 Myotis davidii | reverse complement strand
TCAAAGAAAAGTTTCTAAATAATACTTCAACACAACTAGAGTAATTGATCATTATCCATAGGTTTTGTTTTAAAGTACATATTTTCTGAATATTATATACTAGAGGCCCGATGCATGAGATTTGTGCATGGGAAGGTTCCCTAGGCCTAGCCGGCGATCAGGGCCTATTGGGGCCTCCCAGCCGTCGGCCAGGGCCTTCCTTCATTCCACACCACACCCTGGTGGTCAGCGCATGTCATAGCGAGCAATCAAACTCCTAGTATCCTGGTCAAACACCCAAGGGGACAATTTGCATATTAGGCTTTTATATATAGATAGATTTCTAACTTGCTAACAGCCTATTTCAAACACTAAATAAACTAATTTACTCTCTAATATATTTCCCTTATGGTATTTTAATTATAAAATAGGGGGAAGAAAGAAGCTACAGTCTATATCTGCAGCAGTTCTCAACCTGTGGGTCGTGACCCCTTTGGGGGTTGAAGGACCCTTTCACGGGGTCGCCTAAGACCATCAGAAAACACATAAATAATTACATGTTGTTTTTGTGATTAATCACTATGCTTTAATTATGTTCAATTTGTAACAATGAAAATACATCCTGCATATCAGTTATTTACATTACGATTCATAAGAGTAGTAGCAAAATTACAGTTATGAAGTAGCAACGAAAATAATTTTATGGTTGGGGGTCACCACAACATGAAGACCTGTATTAAAGGGTTGCAGCATTAGGAAGTTTGAGAACCACTATACATCTCTGATAAAGTCTTTCAATAAATGAGACAAGCAACATCAGTACTAAATAAAGCAATTTACATATTTCAAAGATGACTATCTTGCCCTAGCCAGTATAGGTTAGTGGATGGAGCATCGGCCTGCAGACTGAAGGTTCCCAGGTTTGAATCCTGGTCAGGGTACATGCCCAGCTTGTGGGCTCAATCCCCAGTAGGGGGTGTGCAGGAAGCCACCCATCAATGATTCTCTCTCCTCATTGATGTTTCTATCTCTCTCTCCATCCTCTCTAAAACCAATAAAAAAATTACTCTACTTAATATCAAAGCAGTAGCCAGTGGTAGAGCCTAGCAGCTGGTATGGCTAAAGTGAATACTTACTGGGAAATCAGATTGTCATTATATTAGCTACGTTATACCGACAAGGACACACTAAGATTCCTGTGAAACATTTAAGAGCTTTCCTTTTGAGTTCACTACTAGGAAATGATCTCATTTGACTTGGTCACTGATATCAGTTGAGTGACACAATGCATTCATTGCCACTCCTGCAAAGCAATTAGCTTTTACTTCCCATTGTAGGCAGAGTCCACAGTGTTCTTTAATGAGAAATAGGAAGAAATGTACTAAACCCATAAGACTGATGAAAAATAAAAATTACATTACATTTCCAAAGGTTACTGTGTTTCTAAAATGGCTAGGGGTTGTGGGAATAGGGCATGTTACAATATGATGTCAGTTAATTCATCATTTTACATACACACACTTGCCCTGCTTATCAGCTATCACAAATTAGACTATAGCAAAATTAAAATTTCCCAAAGTGTTTTAAGAACTAATTGTATTCTCTAGTAACCACTAAATCTATAAGAATCTATGGTTAGTTAAACTGAGTTTTCCTATGTCACAGGTAACTGGAAAAACCATACAACTACCCAAAAGTAATGATCAAACCACAACCAGGAATCATATCCTCATACTAATGTTTGGATATTAGTAATCTAGGCATCATCTAGTCATAGACCACGAATGTGACTTGAATTTACACACAACTAAAGAATAGTATTGTGTTCACTTTTATTGAAATATTTATAGCTTATGTCTTTATAGCACATGTCAGAGCACAGCCAGAGCTTTGCATGAGCGCTGCTGCTCTGAGTTTCTCTGAGTCCATATATTCTCCAAAATTCTTCCTGACTACGCCTGAGCTGGTCCCTTCTTGAACCCTGCCCACTGTAGTAACTATTGGGAACCAAGTTCTTCCTTTATCTTCTGCTCACTAGTTACAGGTGTTGGGTCCAAGCCCCTTTTCCTGGGGCTGGACCTCCTTAGATGCTGGGTCTTAGAGGGTGAAGCCATGAGAAGTTGTGGGTATATAAGAATCTTTATTGCAGAAGCCAGTGGCCATATAGTCATCAGACAACACAGTCTTTCATAACAGTGTCCCAATTAGGCAGGCAGCTGTACACTGGCTAGTAAATACATATCTTTCCTACAAAGCAGCATTAATCTCTGTACCCACAGCTATTATCTGAGCAGCCGCACGCTGCCTCTAAACCTAAAGCTTTACATAGCAATAGTGCCTAAGCTCTCCCTTAGAGCTACAGCTTCAGTATCCTCTCTGGCTCAGCAGCTTCTCCTGCCCAGCACACTGTAGCTGGTTAACATGGTAACTATATCTGAGCTATGAGCTCTTAGCCTTACATCGTAGCAGTACTAGCTCTCAGCTCTGTCTCTCCATCTTGGTCTTCTTCACATTCCTTCAGACAAGCTGGTCAGTAACCTGTATATTACTCCAGAGACAAAGAAGGCTTCATGCCAATGGGTACATCAAGCATTTTGGCTACAGAAGGGCACACATGCACAGTATACCGTGAGATCACTGTGGCCTTGCACCTGCTTAAAAGTATCTTGGCCTTTAGCACCCTGATTAGGCCCATGCTTAGAGCAGCCTTGGACATCTGGTGTATTCTTAGAGCCCTGTAGCACATTACAGTCTACAGTATATATTTGTATATATTAACATATTTTAAAATTATGTAGGATATTGGAAGAATCACTGCCTCATTTGAGATAGAACCACTAATTCAGAAGGGTAATAGGCTAATGATACATATCTAATCATGTGTAATCTTTGTGTTTGCTACACTGAAAAGGTAAGGACCACAGAAACTGTAAATGTCATTATCATAATATGAACATACCAAGTTTGGGAAATAAATTAATGACAGAACTAAAGCAAGTGCTTATAATAGAGAATAAGTGGAGAAAGGAACTGATTATGAAGGAATTTCCGAAGAACTTGTACGATATATGATAGTACAATAGATTGAATAAACTTTCTTCTGGAAACCAAACACAAAAGAGATTTTCAAAATGATAAAGCAATGCCACTATTCTTTTTTTTTTTTTTTTTTGTCGAGGATAATAAAAGTTATTTTTATAGTTCTGGAAAAACACTCAAGGCCTTCAAGGCCCTCTGGGTTTCTTTTTTAATTGTTTTATTGATTAAAGTATTACAAAGAGTTTACATATGTCTCCTTTTTTTCCTGCCCTTGACAATCCCCTGGCCTTCCCTACCCCCCAGTGTCTTATGTCCATTGGTTATGCTTATATGCATGCATACAAGTCCTTCGGTTGATCTCTTAACCCTCCCCTCCTGCCCCCCCAACCCTCCCTGGGCTTCCCACTGCAGTTTGACAATCGGTATGAGGCAGCTCTGCCTCTGTATCTATTATTGTTCAAAAGTTTATAATGGTATCT
>NW_006293311.1:16434-22563 GCF_000327345.1 Myotis davidii | reverse complement strand
TTGTCCCAGGTTTGATTCCTTCTGCTCACTCTGGGCTTTTCTTGTTGCTCTCTTTCTAATTATTTGAGTTGTAGAGTTAGATGATTTACTCTCATTTTTTCTTGTTTTTTGAGGTAGGCCTGTAGTGCTATAAACTTCTCTCTCAGGACTGCTTTCATTGTGTCCCACAGATTTTGGATTGTTGTGCTGTTATTGTCATTAGTTTCCAGGGTGTTTTTAATTTCTTCTTCGATCTCATTGGTAAACCAATCGTATTTAGTAGCATGCTATTCAGCTTCCAAGTGTTTGAGTTTTTTTGGATTGTTTTTATTGTAGTTTATTTCTAACATTATGCCATTGTGGTCTGAGAAGATGCTTGGTATGATTTCAATCTTCTTGAATTTGGGGAGACTTTGTTTGTGACCCAATATGTGGTCTATTTTTGAAAATGTCCCATTTGCACTTGAGAAGAACGTATATTCTGTGGCTCTGGGGTGAAATGTTCTGAAGACGTCAATTAAGTCCATCTGATCTAGTGAGTCATTTAGGATTGCTGTTTCTTTGTTGATTTTTTTTTCTAGAGGATTTATCCAGTGATGTCAGTAGTCTGTTTAAGTCCCCTATTATGATTGTGTTGTTGTTGACCTCTCCCTTGTTATTCTCCAGGAGGTATTTTATGTATTTGGGTGCTCCTGCATTGGGTGCATATATGTTTATCAGGGTTATATCCTCTTGTTGTATCAATCCCTTTAGTATTATGAAGTGGCCTTCCTTATCTCTTGTTATGGCCTTCACTTTGAGGTCCATTTTGTCAGATATAAGTATTGCTACCCCATCTTTTTTTTATTTCCATTCGCTTGAAAGATATTTTTCCATCCTTTCACTTTTAGTCTGTGTGAGTCCCTTGTTCTGAGATGGGACTCTTGTAGACAGCATATATATGGGTCAAGTCTTTTTATCCATTCAGCCACTTGATGTCTTTTGATTGGATCATTTAGTCCATTTACATTTAAAGTTATTATTGAAAGGTATTTGCTTGTAGTCATTTCTATTTTTGTGGCTGTCTTCCTTCTTACCTTTTTATTTCTTCTTTTTACACCAGTCTCTTTAGCATTTCTTTCATTGCTGGCTTGGTAGTGATAAACTCCCTTAGTTGTTTGTTTGTTTGTTTGTTTGGGTGTTGTATTTTTGTCTGTGAAGCTCCTTATTTCCCCTTCAATTTTGAATCTTCTAGCTTTATGTGTTTCTGTTGAGAAATCATTTGATAATCTGATGGGGGATCCTTTGTAGGTAACTCTCTGTCTCTCTCTTGTAGCCTTTAAGATTCTCTCTTTGTCATTAACATTTGCTGTTGTAATTATGACATGTCTTGGTGTGGATCTTTTGGGATTCACCTTGCTTGGGACTCTCTGTTCTTGTGTAACATTTTTCTTCCCCATATCCAGGAAGTTTTCTGTCATTATTGCTTCAAATAGATTTTCTAATCCTTGCTGCCCTTTTTGTCCTTCTGGCAGCCCTATTATACATATGGTACTTCGTTTCATGTTATCCCAAAGCTCCCTTACGCTCTCCTGCTTTTTAATTTTTCTCTCCAGTTGCTGTTCAGATTGAGCTTGTTTCTCTATCTTCTAACTCACTAATTCGGTCCTCTGCTTCTTCTAGTCTACTGTTGAAACCTTCCATGGTGTTTTTGATTGTAGCTATATCACTTTTCATTTCTTCCTGATTCTTCCATAAGTTCTTGGTTTTCTCATCCATCCAGTGAATGAATTGTACAACCATTACTCTGCATTCTTTTTCTGTCATGTTGCATGCTTCAGTTTCATTAATTTCCTTTCTTAGCAACTCCTCATTTTCTTTCCTCTGGGTGTTGTGTCGTCTCCCCATTCTGATTATCTCCAGATGGTTCAAACGTCGAGTTGTGTGGGCCTGGACTGTGTGCAGTGGGAGCTTCGCACCACCCTAGTGTCACTGAAGAGCTCAGACACTATGATGTGTGGTTGTGGTGGGTTGGTGAGAACCAGGCTCGCTCAGAGTCAGCATTACCAGTGCTCAATGTGGCCTCATGTGCGCCCTTAGAATCAGGGACCCTGCCTATACCGTGCTGAAACAGAGACCCCCCCCCCCGGAGTGTGTTGAAAATCAGAGCTCACTAGTGTGCGCCAGAAGTCAGAGTTCCCCAAGAATCCAGTATCAGAGACTCTGTTGCTTCACGCGGCCTCGCATTGAGAATCAGGGCCACTGTGTGCCCATGCACCAAGAATTGGAGTCACTGGCTCTTTGTATGAATGCACAGGGAGTCAGGGATCTCAGGCGCAGGTGATAAGAAACACAGTCAAGTCACTGGTGCTTGGTGCTGCCTCCTGCCTAGAGAATCGGGGTCCCAGGGCCCGTGCTGCACAGAACAAGTTCCCAGTGTTCGCACATTAGTTCCCAGGCTGAGGCTCCCATAGCCTGTGGTGCACGGGACAAGTTCTGGGCCTCTAGTATTTTAATGGGAATAGAAGGAAAGTACATCAACATAATAAAGTCCATCTATATATATAAAACTGATCGACTGGTAGCTATGATATGCACTGACCACCAGGGGGCAGACACTCGACGCAGGAGCTGCCCCCTGGTGGTCAGTGTGCTCCCACAGCGAGAGCCCGCTCAGCCAGAAGCCAGGCTCAGGCTGTGGCGGTGCGACCCTCTCCTGCTTTTGCAGCAGCACTAACAAGTGCCAGCGGTGGTGGCAGGCACAGCAGGGCTGGGATCAGTGGAAGCAGCATGGCTCCCAGCTGGGGCTTGGGCTCCCCCCTGGCCGCCTGCCACTTTGCACACTACTACACCTCTCTGGGGATGTGAGACTGCCGGTTTCAGCTGAAACTGGCAGTCCAACATCCCCTGATGGATCCTGGATTGCGAAAGGGTACAGGCCAGGCTGAGGGATCCCACCAGTGCATGAATCCATGCACCAGACCTCTAGTATATGATAAACCCTCAGCTAATAAACAATGGTGAAAAACTGAAAGCTTTTCCTCTAAGATTAGGAATAATATAAGGATGTCCACTCTCACCACTCTTATTCAGCATAGTGCTAGACATCCTAGCCAGATCAAAAAAGCAAGAGAACAAAATAAAAGGTATCCAAACAGGGAAGGAAGAAGTCAAACTGTCACTTTTTGTGAACATGATTCTGTATATATAAAACCGTAAAGACTCCACCAAAAAACTATTAGAAACTATAAACTAATACAGTCAAGTTACAGGATACAAACCAATGTGCAAAATTCATTGCCTTGCTGTATACTAACAGCAAAACTTCAGAAAAGAAATGATTTTGCAAATGCAACCAAAAGAATAAAATAGCTAAGAATAAACTTAACAAAATATGTGAAAGGTCTATATACTGAAAGTTACAGGGCATTATTAGAAGAGATTGAAAAAGACACAACAAAATGGAAAAATATCCCATGTTCATGGATTAGAAGAATCAACATAATTAAAATGGCCATATTACCCAAAGCAATATACAGATGTAATGCAATCCCCTTCAAAGTCCCAATGTAATTTTTTTAAAAAATAGGATGAGAAATCATCAGATTTGTAGGGAGCCAAAAAGGACCCCAAATAGTTAGGGCAATCCTGAGAAAAAAGAACAAAGATGGAGGTGTCACGCTACCTGACTTCAAATTATACTACAGAGCTATGATAGTACAGATCAAAACAGCTTGGTATTGGCAGAAATGGACACACAGATCAATGGAACAGAATAGAGAGCCCAGCTATAAAATCAAATTTATATGGACAGATAATTTTCCTACAAAGGAACCAGTGACACACAATGGAGTAAAGATAGTCTCTTTCAATAAATGGCGCTGGGAAAACTGGAAAGCCACCTGCAAGCGAATGAAACTGGATTACAGTTTGTCCCCATGTACAAAAATTAATTCAAAATGGATCAAAGACCTAAACATAAAACCTGAAACAGGAAGTTACATAGAAGAAAATTTAGGTGCCAAACTTATGGGCCTTGGTTGTAAAGAACATTTTATAAACTTGATTCCAAAGGCAAGGGAAGTAAAGGCAAAAATAAATGAATGAGACTATATCAAACTAAAAAGCTTCTGCACAGCAAAAGAAACGGACAACAAAACAAAGAGGCAGCCAATCAGATCAGACATGATCTTTGGAAACAGTAGCACAACAAAGGTTTAATTTCCAAAATATATAAAGAATGGCCCTTTGCAATCTGAAAATTACCTAAAAAACTGCAGCTGGGCCAGACAGACCCAGAAATTCAAGAGAAGGCCCAAGCCCCCACAGGAGTTTGCATTGCTTCACAGCTGGGCCTCATTTGGGCACCTCCAAACCCCTAACAAGGAAGGGGAATCTGCAGATCTCCTCGTAGCTCCAGCAACAAGACAAGCACTAACAAGTGTTGGAGAGGTTATGGAGAAAAAGGGAACCCTCATTCACTGCTGGTGGGAATGTAGACTGGTAGGCTGAGACAGCCCTGTGGAAAGCAGTCTGGCAAACCCTCAAATAAATTAAGAATAGAGCTACCTTATGACCCAGCAATCCCACTCCTGGGTATATACCCAAGAACTCAAAATCATGTATTTACAAAGATATATTCACCCCTATGTTCATTACAGCAATATTCACAGTAGATAAGACATGGAAACAACCAAAGTGTCCTGCTATTGAGGACTGGATAAAGAAGATGTGGTACCTATACACAGTGGAACACTACTCAGCCATAAGAAACGATGAAATAGAGCCATTTGCAGCAACATAGATGGGCCTTGACAACATTATGCTAAGTGAAATAAGTCAGTCAGAAAATGCTAAGAACTGTGTGATTTCACTTACATGTGGCATATAAAACTGAGACTTGAGAACACAAACAGCAGTGTTGTGGTTGCCATAGGGAAGGAGCTTGGGGAGAAGGGGGTCCTAACATAGTGACAGGAGAAGATTTGACTTTGGGTGGTAGGCACACAGTGCAATATACAGATCTTGTAACATAGAAGTCCATACCTGAAACCTATATGATCATGTGGTCTCATGTCACCCATGTAAATGTAATTTAAAACAATAAAAAAACAGCTTTTAAATCAACATGTTTTTATTTCTATCATAAAATAATCACTGTACCATGAATTTCTGAAATCTTTTAGAGAAAAGAAAATAAAGCTAAGAATCCACATATTTTAGTATTAAAGAAACTCTAAAACTAAGAAATATGACAAGTAAAAAAGAAACAGAGTTAATATAGAAAGTCATGTTGTTCACAAGCCCCAAGCATCTACCACTTGTCTAGAGAGGAGAGTGAGAATGGAGTCCCAGCTCCTCCTTTTTCTTGTCTTTCAGCATTGAGTGGAGCAGAGGAGGAGAAGTTGCAGGAAGAATAATGAGCTTTGAAAGGTGAGCTGCTGCCCTCCCTCAGCCCTGCCTGGGAGTTTGCCTCCATCTGCATGTCCGTGAGGCCCAGGGCCCGGTCCCCGAGGATGCCAGGGCAGAGCCGTCTCTCAGGAAGCAGAGCCCTCGGGAGGCTCCAGGAAGGAGGGAGAAGGCAGATGCTTCCCAGATTCTGTGCTGGGAACTAAGCCTTAGGGCCTGGGAATGGGTGTCTCCCAAGCAGGGGTCCCAGGAGGGGCATTTGGGCTGCGGTGGAGCAGTACTGCCTGACTGGGAGCTGGGGCCTCCAGGTCCCACTGTGGGCCTGCTGCTCACCTTTGCTCAGGTTCCTCCCAGGCACCCCTGCCCTTTCTCCCCTAAAGGGAAGTAGGGAGGGCCGCAGGGGGTAGTGGATAGGAAACACTTTGTAAATGACAAAGCACTACCTGTCCTGAGCCTTGTCAGGGGTCATGTGGCCTTGACTCTGAAGCTTGGGCTCCTGAATCAGCTGTCCTGGGTGTCACTCTTAAAAGGCCATGGTACTCAGCCTCCTGTAACACCCCCTGGCCCTGGTGTACCATGTGACCCAGTCCCCTGACTTCCAGCCTGCAGAGAGTGCCTGCAAGAACTGGAAAAGGCTCGGAACCTAATCAATCTTCTTGGAAGGTAAAGAATCTTCCCCTTCTCTCCAGGGTCCTCTTCCCTCCTGAACCTATGATGTCACCTTAGGCCGCTGGGCACTGACCTGGGAGGGGCCATGGGACA
>NW_006293311.1:10906-16167 GCF_000327345.1 Myotis davidii | reverse complement strand
CCCCTTCTCTCCAGGGTCCTCTTCCCTCCTGAACCTATGATGTCACCTTAGGCCTCAGGGCTTTGACCTGGGAGGGGCCATGGACAGGGTGTGGCTATGGCCCTGAGGTGAGGTTCAGAAGGAGCACTGGGAAGTCAGTGTCAGGGCCATGGAGAGGACCCTGGGCCCCAGGTGCCCACCCCGCCCAGCCTGCCCGCCTGCTCCTGGCTGCAGCCTGTGCCCCCATCTCCTGCAGCCACCTGGAGAGGCCCCCTGAACAGGGCAGCTTTCGTCAGTGCTCCCGTCAAGACCCCTCTGGTGAGTTCTGCAAAGCAGCGCCTGCTGGAGCCAATAGGCCCTGTGGGGAGCTTGTGGAAGATGCTGCTGCCACCATGTCCTCCTCGGCTTCTCTGGCTCCTGTGACTGAGTGCCCATTACCTCTGGCCTCCACCTTGTCACCAGGCCCTACCAACTCCTCAGTTTCCCTTCATTCCCGCTCATCCCTGAGTGCCTCTCGGCCACCAGAGCCTTTCCGTCCCCTGGATGACCTTTCACCCCAGCCACTTGCACTTTCCTGTTCCCCTTCACTTCCCCCTGACTCAGGGGCCCACTCTCCACCTCCCACAGCCTCCTCTGCCTCCCCACCACCAGCCTCCACTCTGACTCTTCCCCAGTGTGACTCAGTGGCACTGACACTGGGCCCCACCCAGCAGAATTCATGTCCACACACACCTCAGACGGCTTCCCACCCCAGCCATCTCAGGCCTTGGCCTCTCAAACTGTCCCATTTCAGCCCTGTCCTGGTGGCAGGTGGCTGCCAAAGCCTCATGCCTCTCAGCCTCATCACAGTGGGAGTCCCAGCAAGAGCGCCTGTCTCACCACCCACCGGAGGCCTCGTTCCAGGAAGACCCCACAGACAGACAGGCAGAGGCTGGGGGCCTCTCTTTGCTCAGCTCCAGGTCTGGGGCCATCTCCCATCCTCTCTACCAAACCTACCACCTTCTCCACCTCAGATGAGGGGCTGTGGAGTATCATGCCCGCCAGCCCAGAATAAGCCACACTCTTTAATCCCAGTTGAGATTCAACATCCAGAAAGGCCCTTGTTGCAGAAGCAAGTAGAAAGTGGGTGGGATTTATCCTCTGTAGTCAACAGATCTCAGGAAGTCTTCAGTATCTTCACTTCCAACCTTTCCAAGAACAGCATCCTTCCTGAGAATTTTCCAATCAGTCCTGAGCCCCGGAAGCAGCTGGAGCCACATCTCCAAAACTCACATATGCAACACAGCTGAGAGCTGTTCCCCAAGATCAGAGAACCTCCAGAACTAGGACAACATCAGAGCGAATTACCTTTGACATGTCAGGCAAAGGACAAGCATGAGCCCTCACAGCCCACTTCACTCACAGGTGAAAGCAGCAACGATGCACAGAACGTGGGGCTCCAGCTAAGCCCCCATACAGGGAAGGTCCCAAAAGATCTCTCCAGGGGCTCAGAAAGCTCCCTAGTGACGTTTCAGAGGGGAGACTCTGAGTGTGCATGGACCCTGGCTTCCTGTCAACCACTCTTATGCCAAGACTGACACTCACATGGCAACCAAAACTCTGGGAATCTTAAATGGCTGGGAACCCTGCATGAACGCCTCCCACGGGGCCTTCTTTCTCGATACAGACATTCAAAAGGTGCTAGAAGCACATGTTACAAAGTTCTGGGTGAAGCACGGGTGGGGCCTGCCCCTCAAAGTCCTCAAGCCCATGAGTCTCATTAAGTTGAAAAGGGCTCAAGCCTCACCCATTCTTGGGATGATAATGGTCCATAAAATTATATAGGTTTCAAGTATACAATTCTATGATACATCATCAGTATATTGCACTGTGTGCCCACTATCCAAAGTCAAATCTTCTTCCATCACCAAATATTTGACTCCCTTTACCCTTTACTACCTCCCACCCACTTCCCTCTGGTAACCACCATACTGTTATCTGTGTCTATGAATTTTTGCTTTTCTTATCTGTTCATTTACATTCAGCTATTTGCAACAACAGGGATAGATCTTGAGATTATCATGTTAAGTGAAATAAGTCAGAAAAAGTCAAGAACCATATCATGTCACTCATATGTGGGATACACTGAAATTTTTTTTCTTTATTCTGCATCTTTTTGGTTGTATTGCTCTTCTTTTTCTGGTTATTAAGGTGGAAGCTGAGATCAATTATTCAAAATCTTCTTTAATGTAACCATTTAGTGCAATAAAGTTCTAAGTACTCAATGAGGGAGATTCCACTAATTTGATGCTTTTTAATTGTTTGACTCTATTTCAACCCATGAGTGGTTTAAAGGTGTTTTACTTGGTTTTTAAGTTTGTGAAGAAATTCTAGAGATATTTCTGTTACTGGCTTCTAATTTAACTCTATTGTTGTTGTATTGAAATATAACACATCCTATTAAATTTGAGAGAAGTATCTCTTCCATTGTGACAACCAGCATATATATTTGTACTATTTTTCTAGGTAGGTTATAAGCTCCATGTGGGCAGGGCATAATCCAAATACCTTGTATAATGTCTGTTATGTATGTGTTTAATAATTGCTTATTATATAAATATTCAAAGGTCCCACACTTCAAATACCATCACACTGGGGACTAGGGCTTCAAAATATGGAGACTGGGGGGACACAAATATTCAGTCTATAGGGTAGGGGATGAAAAAAGAATTCACATATAAGTCATCCCTACTTCACAATTTTTTATTTTATTTATTTTTTTGCAATACCAGATCTGGACGTCCCTATAATGGGGCTGAAATTAATATCCAACAGTTTGGAAACATCACCAAATGAGAAACTATGTCTATTACTTTGACTAGTGGCAAGAATTCCAAAGGGATTGATTGAATGGATAATCTCCTTGTATCACCAAGTTGGGCTGACTGTGCCAATGTTTTGTTGCCTTGTGGATGGGACAGTCATATTTCTCTGCACTTAACCAGCTCAACCCTATACGGCTAGGAATGGCCCAAAGAGGAAGCCCTGGTCATTTCGCCTTGCTACCATCACTATCAGTGACTTCAAGGGGAAAGGTTGATTTTAAAATTAATGGTACATGGGAGCAATAGTGAGATTGTTGCTTAGTGGAGGGAGCCAACAAATGGGTGTTACAAAAGCAAACATTCTAAGATAACAGTGGTGCCTGAAGAGAGGCTTAGAACAAGTGAAAACTATGCTCTTAGCTTAGACTCAGGTGCATCTTGGGACAAAAGACTGCCAAAATTTCTTCCACTTTTAACTAAATGAAGGAGCTGTACAATGGCCAATCTAAGCACACTTTCAGGACTGATTTATCTCGTCCTTTTTATTCCATAAACAGATCAGAACTCAGATGACTATATGGAACAATACCAATGTAGCTGTCTCTTTTTTTTAAATATATTTTATTGATTTTTTTACAGAGAGGAAGGGAAAGGGATAGAGTTAGAAATATCCATGAGAGAGAAACATCGATCAGCTGTTACTTCTGCACACTCCCCACTGGGGATGTGCCCACAACCAAGGTACATGCCCTTGACTGGAATCGAACCTGGGACCTCTCTGTCCACAGGCCGACACTCTATCCACTAAGCCAAACCAGCTAGGACATAGCTGTCTCTTATGATTCTCATTCCATAGAACATTGTCTATGAGACAGAATAGGCTTAAAGATTTACACTTGAATGACAGATTGATCAGAATTCTTATTATTCAACAGATGTATACCATAAAGTGCAGACACTATAGATCTGGGAGCCCCCCAAAAAGAAAAGTGTAAAAATATAAAAATATGAGACAATCTGTATCAGCATTATAGGGTGGTCTAAATGATACAACCCCGCATTTGTTACTACAACTCTCTGAAATCTGTGTGTATTTTGACTATTTGATTACATGTTGTTGAAAGGCAAATGACTGTTGTCAAACTAAGAGTGATGTGTATTTTGTAAAAGGCTTTGACAAAAAATCAGGGGATTAAGTCCAGCAGACTTGGAATAGGCCTGACCTAAAGTATCTATACATCACTATTCATTAGTCCAAGATGAAATACATTAGTGTTGCTTTGTAACCATGGATCCAAGAAGTTTGGGGACGTGTTTGAACATCTTATCAACAGTGTTTATTGATAACAGTGCAACTGATCATTTATACCCATTCTCATTAAGATCTTCAGAGTCTGCTTACCTAAAAATACACCTACATACCTAGCACAATAGAAGAAACCTCGGCAGTAGATCAACTTTTGGCTTATAGGCTATAATGTGCACATGTTGGTTCTTACTAGATAAAATTATCTGTGCAATGGATAAAATTTGGAGCTTGTGCCTGATTTTTATCTAAACCCTTTGCTATGAAGCAACCTTTGGCTATGAAGCAATGTATCCTTTTTCCTTCATACAATAACATTTGTAAGTATTGCCATTTTGGGCCTGAGTCTTCTTTAGCAATTTAACTCTAGTTAACTGTCACTGTTAGTGCACCACGTTCCTTGGAATGTGGCAGTTCTGTAGTTTAAAGCCTTGTGGCCACTTCTCAATGTATAACCTTTTGCTCTCTCATGCGTTATCTACCCATAAGGCAGTGATGGCGAACCTATGACATGCGTGTCAGAGGTGACACGCAAACTCATTTTTTTGGTTGATTTTTCTTTGTTAAATGGCATTTAAATATATAAAATAAATATCAAAAATATAAACCTTTGTTTTACTATGGTTTCAAATATCAAAAAATTTCTATATGTGACATGGCACCAGAGTTAAGTTAGGGTTTTTCAAAATGCTGACACGCCAAGCTCAAAAGGTTTTCTGTCACTGCCATAAGGCATGTATAATCTAGTTCTTTTTTCATGTTTATTCAGTAGTCTCTTAAATTCCTTCCCTTATTTTCTGTGCTTTCTCAGTGTGCTTGTTGGTTTCTCCTTCTCTTGGATTCACAGTGCACTCCTGCCAGCAATAATTTTCTCTGGTTTCCTGAGCAAACAATGAAGTTTTATTCCTGTTTATCACAATAGGTATGATTACATTCTACTTGTGCTGTTGGGTTATTATCTTCTACTAGGGGCCCCGGTGCACAAAATTCGTGCACTGGGTGTGTGGGGGTGGGGGGAGTGTCCCTCAGCTGCCCCCTCTCACATACTGGGAGCCCTCAGGCATTGACCCCCATCACCCTCCAATCGCAGGATCGGCCCCTTGCCCAGGCCTGACGCCTCTGCCAGAGGTGTCCGGCCTGGGCAGGGGACCCTGATTTCCCCCCCCAACAGG
>NW_006293311.1:9425-10548 GCF_000327345.1 Myotis davidii | reverse complement strand
CATCCGGGATCGGTCCTGGGCGACTGCCGGCCACTCAGGCCCCCAACCCAATCTCGCAGGTTGAGGGCGTGAGTGTGGGCGGATGCCGCAGCCGCCCTGCTGGCCCGCGTCCTGCTCTGCCAACGGGATCGGTCCAGTTAGGGGGCGTGAGTGCGGGCGGATGCCACAGTCGCCCCGCAGGCCCGGGTCCGGGTCTGCCAGCGGGATCGGGTCTCGGCGACTGCTGGCACTCACACCCCCAACCCGCTCTCGGATGGCGCTGTACCATCCTGCCTGCAATATGCAAATTAGCCGCCATCTTTTTTGGCGGTTAACTGCCATCTTAGTTGGCAGTTAATTTGCATATCTCGCTGATTAGCCAATGAAAAGGGTATCGGTCATACGCCAATTACAATTTTTCTCTTTTATTAGTGTAGATCAGAGGTACATGCCTGTTTTGAAAGCATGTTATCAGTAGAATTGTTATTCACATATACTTCAATCAATTTCTCTCCCAGAAGTGTTGCTTTTATAACAGTTCCTATTAGATTTTCATCCACACTTGTCTGATGATATGCACTGTTTGTGTGCAATAACATATGCCGGTGTTCTTGCTTCACTAGTAATTCTTGGTCTCTATAGTCCTTCCCTGGTTTAACTATTAAGTTATTATCTGGGAGTGACCATTTGCTCCTAATCTTTTATGTATCTAATTATGTCATCTGCCTATTGTCAATAGACTCAAACTTATTTTTCTAATGGTAACACACCCACCCCTGTTTTGTTTTTATTTAATCCTTACCCTACAATATTTTTCCCACTGATTTTTAGAGAGTGGGATGGAAGGAGGAGGAGGGAAGAGAGAAACATTGATGTGAAAGAGACACATCGATTAGTTGCCTCCTGCATGCCCGGGCTGCGGATGGAGCCTACAGCCAAAGTACGTGTCATTGACTGGGAATCAAACCAGCAACCCTACAGCCCACAGGCCAACACTCTAACCACTGAGCAAACAGGCTAGAGCAACACCACTCTTTTTTTAAAAAATATATTTTATTGATTTTTTACAGAGAGGAAGAGAGAGGGACAGATAGAAACATAGATGAGAGAGAAACATTGATCAGCTGCCTCCTGCACACCCCCC
>NW_006293311.1:4324-9349 GCF_000327345.1 Myotis davidii | reverse complement strand
CCTCTATCCACTGAGCCAAACTGGTTAGGACACCACTCTTTTTTTAAGTTGTGTTAGTACCATACAATTTATCGATGCTTTAAAAAGAAAAAACCCTAAGTAGGCATTTGGCTGTGATACCCCATCTTACTCTCAAGCCTGAGTTATTTCTCCTATCATTTTGGATTTCTTAGTTATCATGGATTGTCATTCTTTGTATCTACTGTTATTATCTGGGTTAATATAATAACCTCTGGGTTGATTGGCTCAGAAAATGCAAACTTTCTTTCAGTCCTTTCATTACTCAAAGTCCAACCTCCAAAGATAAAGATGATGTATAGAAGAACTCAGTCGATGTGGTTCAGTGGTTGACCCAGGAGGTTGCAATTTTGATTTCTGGTCTGGGCACATGCCCAGGTGTGGGCTCAATCCCCAGTGTGGTGGTGTACAGGAGGCAGCTGATCAATGGTTCTCTCTCTTCATTGATGTTTTTATCTCTCCCTCTGCATTCCTCCCTCTCTGAAATCAATAAATATTTTAAAAAGACAAAAAATATAACAAGTGTTGGCAAGCATGTGGAGAAAGGGGAAACCTTATGCACTGTTGATGGGAATGTAAATTGGTATATATTAAAAGATGTATAGAAGAGCTGAGCACCACTTTCATGATGAGATGTGAAGATAAATAAAATCCTGAAGTTAAATCCTGGGGAACAAAGAAAAGGGCAATGATTCATTCATGTTCCAATAAACACTAAAACCAAAAAGTTGAATTGTGAACTAGATCAGCTTAAGACTATTTTTAAACTCCGGGTGTTCTAGTTTTTAACTTATTTTTCTTGTTTCCAACATTAAAATAAGAAATATATAAAAAGAATTTTGATCTTATTTTATGTACAACTTGATAAATTATTAGTTTATTAAAGAAATTTTTATCAAGTAGCAAGCATGGTGCTATGCTTTTAAGTTGAGGGATACTACCTCAACCAGGTGATCAAGCTTAGTACTCCTCAAAACTGTCAAGTTAATAAAAAAAACATGGAAGGTATGAGAAATGGTCACAGACCAGTGGAAGCTAAGGAGACATGAAAATTAAGTGTAATGTGGTATCCTGAATGAAATTTTGGAATACAGCAGTAGAGAAAAATACTAGTGAAATCTGAAAAATGATGTGTTTAGTTAATAATGTATCAGTATTTCTTAGCAATGACAAATGTACCAGAGTAATAAAAGATGTTAATAAGGGGACTGTGTGAAGAGTGTATAGGAATTATTATTTTAACTATTCTTCAAATCTATAACTATCCCAGAATGAAGTTAATTTTCTAAAAATTTAAAGTACTTTAGTTTTCTAGAAATCAATAGTTTTCTGAAAAAATCAAGCATGTAGAGATACCCTTTTGGCCCCGTACAACACGCTCATATTGTATCGAAGTGGCAGAGACTGAGGAGGAACAAATATAGTTTCTTAGTTGCTGGAACTCTGCTGCCAACAGGAGTGGTAACCCAGTCTCTGGTGTGCTAGCCCGGGTGGTACTATCAGCTTCATCTCCTGGCCTTTTTCTATGGCAGTGATGCCACCAAGTAAAGCGATGATAAGCCAGTCAAAGAAATACCTGTTTTCCAATTAATGGTAAAGAACAAACAAACAAAAACACAGTGTTCCCTCACGTAATATTAATAGAAGATAGGGAATATACTTGCTTCTCTGTGCTGACCAAACCATGTAGCCTGAAATTAGGACAGATTGAACAAATATTTTCTTGGCTAAGACTATACTATATTGTCCGGCCCCCCCGACCCCCCAAAAAAGCGAGTTCTTTTCAATACTAATGCAGTGCTTCTGACATGAAAGTAGCCCTGATTTCATTCTAATTCTACATCCTCCTATCCAAGCAGGGCAGAAATCAACTAGTTTGCAATGCTGCAGTATCAGCAAGCATCGTGGGACTGGGAAAAGGTCCTATACCGGATACTCAGGCTACATGCATACAAGAGAGCTAAGACTTGCTTAATAATTACTCAGTGCAAAATGAACCACTAAAACGGCATAAAATGAAGGCCAAAAGTCTATTTAAGAATCAACATCCACCACACATGCAAAGAATGCTTGAGAAATCTTATGGTCCTAAAATAACAGGGCCAGACCAATAGTCAGATATCCCAGGCAGGCCAACATCGAACAGCATCAAGCTAAGGGGAGCCAAAGAAGCAGCACATAGACCAGTGGTTCTCAACCTTGGCTGCACATTAGAATCACCTGGGAATCTTTTTTAAAATCCTGATTTCTGGGCCTCATCCTCAGAAAATTCTGTTTCTTTGTTACTAATGTTGTGGCCCCACCCCATAACAAAGAAACAAAAGTTCTGAAGGATGATGCCCAGAAATCAGGATTTTAAAAAGATACCCAGGTGATTCTAATGTGTAGCCAAGGTTGAGAACTAACATAGAGTGTTGCATACTCTGGTTTCTCTTCAGATCGCATAAATCTTTTGCCTTTTAACATAGAGTGTTGCTCAGAAAAGTTAACCAGTCCAGACCAGGTTCAGCTACTGCCTTCTATTGTTACACAGACTCACAGATGTACACATAACTCAGAGACCAGTCAAACATTTATTAGTGTTGTCCACAGAATTCAAGCTATTCTTCCATCTTTAAAATGTCCACAGTGAGTTTGTGCACAAATATTTTCTATAAAACTTAATATAATAAAGCAAGTTTTAGTACATCAGTTCTAGGTGAAGATTTTACTCATTTCTGAAACTGACACATTTTCTTGGAAAAAAATTATCTGTTGCAAACTCAAAGTGTTAGAATTTCACAACAAAATACAAGGTTTTAGTCTAATCTTAATTGTTTGATGTTTAATAAAGTTAACTGGGAAGTAAAGGCCTTGGTGTTTTTCCCTGAGATTTCTCTCATTTTTAATGAGGTTGTCTGATCATTCAGGATCACTGACAGAAGTTGCCTTCCTCATGTGAGTTCTATAATATAAAATGACAGGTTGAATTATCACCCCTCAGCTGCCAGTGGCTGAGCCAGCCCTTATAAGGGTTTCCTGGAATCCTATTTCTACCAATTGGATTGAGGCTTTCTCCATTCAATCAGAGCAGCTCTATTCTGACCAATCAGGACCAGTGCCTTTGGACCAAACTGAGGATTTGGATGCCTCATGTGCATGAGGACAGACCAATCAGAGACCAGGGCGGGGACTTCTGTCCATTGAAGCCAGCTTCCCTCTGGCTTGGGGAGCAAACTTTCCACTGAAGACCGTTTTTCCCCAGCTACAGTTGAAACATGGGAGATGCCTCACTGGAGCTGACCAGAGCTGCCTGGCCAAAGAGAGTCCTGGCCCAAGGGTGACCTAGCCCCTGCTGTTTTCACAGCTGCACTGCATCACAACTGAGCTATTCCTCAGCTGTGCTATTTTCACAGCCATGCTACAGCACTGAGTCAAGTTTCCTTCCTCACTGCACCCCAAATCAGGGATTCCTGTTGGTGCTGAAGTGGCACCAATGACCCAGGGTTAACAGGTTTAACTTCATTCTAACAGAGTTGGCTAAATTATATGCATTTAACCAATACACCAAATCTTTAAGAGCTCAACACAGTACAAATGTAATTCCTGTTTAAAGAAAAAAAAAAAAACAGGGAAGACTGTTTAGTGGAAAATTGTTTCATCACTACCTTGTGCTCTATGCTCAATATACAGCACACAAGTCTGCCTTGCAAATCTCTCCATTCCAGTATGAATAACATAAAACAGGAAGAATGCAATTTTTAAAGGCTAAACTTAGCTCATATGTGATAGCATAATAACCTATGGCCACCCCCACCTGGATGAAAGGCAGACTGGGAAAGTTAGACATGCTTGTGCCTACTAGAAGAGGAAATAGTTAAAGGAAACCATTTGCAGTCTGTGTGACATGACCTTCTCCACTGTGTGTTTTAATAATCAGTTTCTTCAGAACTTCCCAAATTCATTACATGGAAGGTTTTTCTCTCTAGTGTGCCTTCTGTTATAATGTACCCGAAGAACTGCCTTACGAGCAAAAGTTTTCCCACATTCATTACATTCATGTGGTTTCTCCCCTGTGTGAATTCTCTGGTGCTCTCTGAGAGTTGAACTGTGGGCAAAAGCTGTCCCACATTCATTACACTTATAGGGTTTCTCCCCTGAGTGAATTCTCTGATGTGATCTTAAACCAGAAATACGGGCAAAAAACTTCCCACATTCACTACATTCATACGGTTTCTCACCTGTGTGAATTCTCCGATGGGTACTGAGGTTTGTCTTACGGGAAAAAGTTTTCCCACATGCATTACATTCATAGGGTCTCTCCCCTGTGTGAATTCTCTGATGTGCACTGAGGTGTATCTTCCTGGAAAAAGTTTTCCCACATGCATTACATTCATAAGGTTTCTCCCCTGTGTGAATTCTCTGATGTGCACTGAGGTGTGATGTCTTGGAGAAAGTTTTACCACATGCATTACATTCATATGGCTTCTCCCCAGTGTGAATTCTTTGATGTACACGAAGGGCTGAATTATGAGTGAAACTTTTCTCACATGCATTGCATTCATAGGGTTTCTCCCCTGTGTGAATTCTCTGATGTGCACTGAGATGTGATGTCTTGAAGAAGGTTTTCCCACATGCATTACATTCATAGGGTTTCTCCCCTGTGTGAATTCTCTGATGTGTACTGAGATGTGATGTCTTGGAGAAAGTTTTCCCACATGCATTACATTCATAGGGTTTCTCCCCTGTGTGAATTCTCTGATGTGTACTGAGATGTGATGTCTTGGAGAAAGTTTTCCCACATGCATTACATTCATATGGCTTCTCCCCAGTGTGAATTCTTTGATGTACTCGGAGGGCTGAATTATGAGTGAAACTTTTCCCACATGCATTACATTCATACAGTTTCTCACCCGTGTGAATTCTCTGATGTGTTCTAAGGGTTGAATTATGGGCAAAAGACCTCCCACAATCACTGCATTCATACAGTTTCTCACCTGTGTGAACTCTCTGATGAGAACTGAAGTG
>NW_006293311.1:1877-3788 GCF_000327345.1 Myotis davidii | reverse complement strand
AGTGTATTATCAATGAATATTACTTGCCAAAGAGGTTTCTCTTGTTTTTCCTGGTTCTCCTCAATGTGGACATCAACTTTGTAATATCCTAAAATTAGAAACATTGAAAACATCTTATGAATCTTACATTTCTTATTATGAGGACCTTATAATCATGTTTTGTTATGCTTTGTATTGTTTCTTGTCATGTTTTCAAAGATTAATAATTCATGCACACAGACAGAAACACAACACTCCACTCTTCCTCTCTGCTCATCCAAGTTGTTTAAAAAAACAGAATTACTCCCAGTGCTAGCCAAAATTGTGCAGCCCTATTCTTCCAGGTCCTCCCTCTCACAAATTAAAAAATCCCTAGGGAAAAAACCTCTCAGCAAAATGGGAATAGAAGGATCATGCCTCAACATTATAAAAGCCATATGTGACAAACCTACAGCCAACATCATACTCAACGGGCTAAACTAAAACCATTTCCCCTAAGAACAGGAATAAGACAGGGATGTCTGCTTTCACCATTCTTGTTCAACATAGTACTAACAGTCCTAACCATAGCAATCAGACAAGAAGAAAAAACAAAAGGCATCCATGTTGGAAAGGAGAAAGTAAAACTGTTATTATTCACAGATGATATGATATTGTACATAGAAAACCCCAAAGACTCCATCAGAAAACAATTCTAGGGGGGAGCAGAAGGGGGGTGTGGGAAGAGACTGGACAGAAATCTTACACCTATGGATGAGGACAGTGGTGAGGGCTAAGGGCATGGGGTGAGGTGGGAACCGGGTGGAGGGGAGCTATGGGAGGAAAAAAGAGGGACATCTGTAATTATCTGAACAATAGAACTGGTGTCCTAACAAAAACAGAAAGAGCCATCAGAGCTCTTTCTCCCCAGGGTGCAGAGGAAAAGCCATGTGAGGATACATTGAGAAGGTGCTCACCTGCAAGCCAGGAAGAGAGGCCTCACCAGAAATCTACCCTGATGCACCATGATGTTAGACTTTCAGCCTCCAGAACTGGGAGAAATATGTTTCTATTATTTAAACCACCCAGGCTATAGTATTTTGTTATGCCAGCCCAGATGACTAATATCAAAATGCAAATCAAAACCTCCGTGAGATAGCATTTCACATTCACGAGGGTTGCTATAACCAAAAGTCAGGTAATAAGGCCTCAGGGACTGTCACAGGGAATGTAAAATGGTACAGCCACTTTGGAAAACAGTCTGGCAGTTCCACAGAGTTACCATATAACCCAGCAATTCCACACCTATCTAGAAACGCGAGGTAAATAAAAGCATATGTCCAAGCAAACCTTGTTAATGAATGATTATATTAGCATTACTCAATAATAGACAAAAGATAGCATCCTAAATGTCCACTGACTGATGAATGAGCAAACAAATGTGGTATATCCAATGAAATTTATTCTTTCCATAAAAAGAATGAAATTTTAAGATATGCTATAATATGAACCTTGTAATGCAAAGTGAAAGAAACCAATCACAAAAGAACACATAATGTATAATTCCATTTATATGAAATGTCCAGAACAGCCACATCCATAGAGACAAGTAGAGTAGTGGATGCTAGGACTGGCAGGCCAGACGATAGGGAGGTAACAGCTAAATGGCATGGGGTTTCTCTCAGAGGTGAAGAAAACTGGCTGTGGTGTTTGCATATATCTACGAATATAATAAAAGCCATTGAATTAATTCAACACTTTAAATGAATCAATTATGTGATATGCTAATTATATCTCAATAAAGGTATTTAACCCCTTCCCCGGCAGAAACGTGTATACACGTTTTCACAAAATGTTCTTTTTTCAGTCGTCGACGAGTATACTCGTCTAAAACTTTACCTTCAAAAACCAGCTACATACGTACCATTCTAAGTAATTTCATCTAGAAACTTT
>NW_006293311.1:0-1198 GCF_000327345.1 Myotis davidii | reverse complement strand
CTCCTGATGGGCCCTGCTCGGTGCGTGACAGGGTACGGAGCCCCAACCCCCCTGATGGGCCCTGCTTTCTGCGTGATAGGGGGCAGTGCCCGAACCCCCTGATCGGCTGACTCTGTATGTAACAGGGGTGGCACCACAACCCCCTGATCTTCCCTGCTCTGTGCATGACAGGGGGTGGTGCCACAACCTCCCCATTGACCGTGCCTTGAGAGTAACAGGGGGCGGCGCCCCACCTCCCCAATCAGCCCTGCTCTGAGCCTGAACAGGGGCTGCACCTAGGGATTGGGCCTGCCCTCTGCCACCCAGGAGTAGGCCTAAGCCAGCAGATCATTATCTCTTGAGAGGTTCCACACTGCGAGAGGGCACAGGCTGGGCTGAGGGACCACCCCCCAACCCCGAGTGCACCAGTATATATATAAAAGGCTAATATGCTAAGTGTCCTTCCCTCCGTCTGACTGGTCGCTATGACACTCACGACCACCAGGGGGCAGCCTCTCAATGCAGGAGCTGCCAAGCTGCAGTGACTTGGCAGTGGTGGCTCTCAGGTGACGCACCCGAAACCAGAGAGGTGGGAGCCCGATTCCTTGCAGGGCCTCACGATTCCACCTTCAGCCGTGGGCTATGTGTTACTGGGGCACTGTCGACCCCCAATCTGGTTTACTGCACATTTGCATTTGCATTCCACACCTTGTATGACAGCAACTTTGCAGAGTGCCCTCTCACACTCCAGGACCCCTCGGGGGATGTTGGAGAGCTGGTTTCAGCCCGATCCCCACAGGCCTGGCCAGGCCAAGGGACCCCACCTGCCGGAGGGACCCTGTTCACTCTGCAGACGCTTTCCTTTCAATGGGCATGAATCTGTGCACCGGGTCACTTGTAAAGATATATAAATCTAGAGCTCATGAAGAGCAAAGAACAACCTACCAAGGAGGTGGAATCAGAGAGACCATTATGAGAGAACACAATCTACACTGAAGTAACAGCAACTGCTATAAGGATAGGGAAGTAGTCACAGAGCAGAAGCAGAAACCAATGTGATAACTACTTTCTTATGTAGCTACCCTTGTGTGGCTCAAGCAACGAGCTGCTCCTTCAATGCTGGTGCCAAATACTGACTTGGGACACAAAAAGGAAAAATGTGCTGTAAGTCTAATGTGACAGATCCGTTCATGTTGCTACTGAAGAGTCTATGGAATGT
>NW_006293310.1:274162-281405 GCF_000327345.1 Myotis davidii | reverse complement strand
CAATAAAAATATATATATATATTTTTAAAAAAACCTTGGTATAGACATGCTCGTTTAATCCAGCAGTCCTCGATTCCTGATGCTCAGCTTGTTTCCAGTTGTTCTCTGTTAAATAACAGGAGTGAGCATATTCGTGGTTAAATCTCTGTCCTCGTTCCTATTTTCTGGGTTAAATTTTTAGAGGTTGAATTTTAGACTCAAAGGACAGGCATATTTTTAAGGTGGGATGTAAAGCATTGTCTCCAGTACTGTGTGAAAATGTGTAGTGGAGAAAGCATTGGGCCAGGTGGGAGGAGGCCTGGGCTCAAGGCTGCACTGTGCTGTCAGCAGGGCAGAGCTTTGGGCAAGTTTTTTGGTTTTGTTTCTCTTCCTTTGGTTTCATTTTCTTCTTTTGTAAAATGAGCCCCGTTATGAATTTGCACAGAAGCGATAGTGTGGATGTTACTCGGTCTCTCAGTCCTGCAGGTAAGTATATAAAAGGAGGGAACATCTGCTGGAGTCCGCAGGAGACTGGAGTAACAGCGGGCTTCCCTTTATGCAATGTGATGGCTTACTTGAGAATTGCTTCCGGGTTTCAAAGAAGTGATTGCCGTCCTGTATTATAAGAGAAGAAAATCTAGATCACTATCTGAAATCTAGTTCATTTTTAGGTCTCTGATAGAGATTAAAGAGATTCCACACATAAGCCATGGGTGTGGTTCCAAAGCTGATTACTCCAATATTAATTTCACTCTTGTATTGTTACAGGGAAACTTTATGGTGATGTTCCTTTTATAGAAGAAAGACACAGACATCGGTATGAGGTATGCTTTCACACTAAATTACTGTGGAATATAGATGCTTAGTCCATGGGTCATGGGGGGGGGGGGGGGGGGGGGGGGGGAGAGTAGATACCAGAACAAGCCCAGGGCTCTGTTTTGAGGGAGGACTGGTGGGAATGGATGCTGAATAGGCTACCAATAGTGGAAAATAACTTGCTGAGTGTGGGCCATTTTTCGTCTTATTTCCATTGGGAACTGGCCTAACTGGTGGGGCAAAAAACTATTGATCTGCTTTGCCTAAGTGGTGGCTAGAAGGTACAAGAACTACTATGTATACAATAGTGTGGCCATTAATTTCTTCATACTTATTTTGCATCTGATATGCACTGGAGATGAAAGACACCCCTGGGCTCCCTCCTGTTGGGGTACTTACATTCTAATTGGAGAAGACAAAATATAAGATAACAAATAAGAAGAATTACACATTAAATCATGTATCAGACAAGGTACTTGTATCTAGAATATATAAATAATTCTTACAATTTCATTATAAATAATAGCAAAGGATCTCAATAGACATTACTCCAAAAAAAGATATGCAGATGGCTAATAAGGAAATGAAAAGATGTTCAACATTGTTTGTCATCCGGGAAATGCAAATCAAGGCCACTTCACACCCACTAGGATAGCTATAATCAAAAGATGGATAATAACAAGTGTTGGTGAGGATGTAGACTAATTGGAACTCTCATGCATTGCTGGTGGGAATGTAAAATGGTTGAGCAACTTTGGAAAAGGGTCTAACAGTTCCTCAAAAGGTTGAACATAGAAAACATTATGCTAAGTGAAAAGAAGCCAGTTACAAAAAACCACATACTGTGTAATTCCATTAATATGAAGTGCCCAGATGGGGGGGATGAGGACACATTTGTAATACCTTAACTAATAATAATAAAAAAAAATGAAGTGCCCAGAATACACAAATATAAAGAGAAAGAATGTAGATTAGTGGTTGCTAGGACTATGGAGAGGGTGATGAGGTGGGGGTTGAGGGGTGATGGTTAGAGGGTGCAGGGTATATTTTGGATTGATTGTGGTGATGGTTGAAACCTATATACTATATACCATTGAGTTGCACACTTTTTAAAATTTAATATAATTTTATTGATTTCAGAGAGGAAGGGAGAGGGAGAGAGAAATAAAAACATCAATGATGATAGAGAATCATTGATCAGCTGCCTCTTGCACACACCACACTGGGGATCCAGCCCACAACCTGGGCATGTGCCCTGACACGGAATTGAACCATGACATCTTGGTTCATTGTTGATGCTCAACCCCTGAGCCATGCCGGCTGGGCAAGTTGTACACTTTTTTTTTATAGGTGAATCATAAGGTATATGAATTATATCTCAATAAGGCAGTTAAAAAAGGGAGAAATGTTTACAAATTCTGAGAACTAGCCCAATGTGAAAAAACAAAATAAAAGCATATGTGCTTAAGACTGAGAAGGATAAGTGGGACCCCACTTTGGTTTTAGATGAGGAAGTGCTTTTTGTGAAAAGAGGTTGAAAAGTATGGGGAAAAGCTATGAGATGAGTGAGGGAAGGGGCTGTGAACCAGGTCATCAAGTTGTCATCTATAACCAGCATTTTAGTAGAAAACTTGCTCCAAGCTTATTTTTAGAGCTTTTATGTAACTAAATGTAAACAAAGCATTGGTGTTAGTCACAGGGTAAATAAGATGGTTTTAGTCCTCAAGCAGATTTGTGATTTGGAGAGAGATAGTTAAATTTTCACATAACTCATGGCAAGAAGCAAATATGGGGATGGCTATAAATAGCTGGTCTCAAGGTCTCAAAGAAAAAAAATGTCTGTTTCGCAGTCCTACTTTTTGAATCTCATCTTTGGGTGAGAGAACATGGGCCTCCCACATTTAAGGTCTGTGATTAGACTGTTTCTCAGGTTCACCATGAGTTTAAAAATAGGTTGAATATAGAAATTAACTACTGGTTAGAACATCACTGAAATGGAAAACCCACCCAGTTGATGTAGGCCCTTTTAATAAGCTGATATGTCTGTATTGCTCTGCTACCCAAAGACATTTAATTTCTTGTTCTTTTCCAGGTGAACCCTGCCTTGGTCAACCAATTTGAGCAGAGTGACTTAAATTTTGTAGGTCAGGATGTTGATGGGGAGAGGATGGAAATCATTGAACTGGCAAGTAAGTGGGCTCTTCATTTTTGAATTTTTGTGTTGAGCTAACATCTTTTTTTTTGACCATAGACACATGAAGCTGTCTTGATACCCATTTTATTTGGTCTCTTTATTTTCCTCTCTCCTTTGAAATAAATTTGCAACTAAATAGAAAGTATGCAGCTAAGTGTAAAGTATGTGAAAAAACAGACCGCTTGTAATCCTAATCATTTTGGGCCTGTTAGTATGAATGTGCCATACAATGATGTATGTTCTACAAGTTCTATCAGTAGTATGCTTCCTTACCATCCTTACCCCGTTCTCTTGTTGACAGCATCTAGGTTAGGCACTCTGGGAAAGGCAGGCAGCCTACTGTTGAATAGTATTTTTCTTTACTTTCTCCTTTGAGGGAGAATGGCCCAGTGCCGTCTCACTATTGGTGACTGGTATTGACATCTGTTGTGTGTGGGACCTGGCCCCTCATTTCACCTAGTGTCTGCCTTTCCCTATTGCTCATGTTCCATAGTCAAGTGTGGGCCAGTTGCTGCACTCAGGCTTATTTTTTAAATTATTTATTGGTTTTTTAGAGAGAGACATCATTTTGTTGTTCCACTCATTTATGCATTCATTGGTTGATTCTTGTATGTGCCCTCACTGGGGAATCGAACCCACAACTTTGGCATATTGGGAAGATGCTCTAACCAACTGAGCTACTAGGACAGGGCTGCATTCAGACTTCTTAGTGAGATCAAACAAAGAAATTGGACTTCTATTGAGGAAGATCACTGAAGAAGTTGTGTGGCTGGGCTGGGGCACCCTTTAGGAGCAAAGGCACAAACCATACCTGTGTTAGTGACAAGACAGGGGACAGTGTTCTCATTCAAAGCTGCAAAGACAGGGTAAGCTCATGCCTACAGCTGGTCCCAGCTCTCTCTCTTGATTTTCTAGCCCAGGGCTTGCCAGACTTTGGCTGGTGGGCCAGATTCAGTCTGCTAACTATTTTTGTACAGTTCATGATCTAAGAATAGCTTTTACACTTTTAAATAGTGCCAGGGTTTCTCACCCTCACCACCACTGACATGTGGAGCAGGGTAATTCTTTGTGGTGGGGGCTGATCTGAGCACTGCTGTATATTTGACAGCATCCCTGGTTTCTACCCACTGGATGCCAGTAGCACCACCTGCACCACCCTCCAAGCTTCGACACTAAAAAACATCTTCAGACATTGCCAAATGTCCCTGAGGGGCACATTTGCCCCTGGTTGGGAACCACTGTTTCGGATCATCAGGTTTGAAATTGCATTTATTTAGCTCCCTTGCCCCTTCATACCCCCAACTTGTAATCGGTTCTTAAGTCCTGTAGATTCCATCTCTGGAAAGATCTCTTTTGGTTGGGATTGTATTCTCATCCCTACCACCTAGTCCCAGGGTGTGGGGACTCATAACAAGGACAGAGCTCTGGCTGTGCAATGTATGTGACACTAATTTGTTATATAAACCACTCTCACTTATTGAATGCTTAGTATGTACAGGATTCTCTAAAAAGTGGTAGCATAATTTTCTAGAACCTTCCTTTTCACCTATAGCCTTTAGGTTCCAGATAACCTGGACTACTTACTCTTCTAACTTCCTACTTCTTTTTCTATCTTAGCCTATGTCACTATCCTTTGTTTCAAATTCCTTTGTCCCTTCCTTTTCTGTTAAGATACTTCAGGAGTCCCCAGGAGGTAGGAGAGTTGAAGTTGGAAAAGGCATTTTTGAACTTAATAGTATGTTACCTGTGTCCTGAAAGAAGGAAGGCAATGGACATTAGTGTGCACTCCTAGATGCTTCTCACAAGACCCCCATGCTAAGGACTCTGCATGCCTTATGTAAATTACAAGGCTAATGATGTTAATTCCACCTTACAGAGAGGGAGACTGTGTGCAAACAAGTAAAGTAAACTGCTCAGGGCCATCCAGTTAGGACCTGGCTAGGTTATTGACTCCTGCCACCACTCCTGTGGGGTTTTATTGTTCCTTCGTTTTCATTGGACATTCAATTTAAGATTATCAATCCATGTTTTGAATTAGAATATGAGAATTTATTTCCCATAGTCTTTCTAATGGGAATGCCCATCATTTAGAATTTATATAGTGTGGATCACTGGCATGTATGTGAGAGGTCAGAGACTTTCTTAAACAGATTATTATTTGTTTACTTGGTTCAAATATTTATTCTCTGTTAATTCTCCTGGTTTTCATTATTTTCAGCAAATATGAGAAGTCTCATCACAAAGTTTTAGCTTTCCATTGACACTTGCAAATTTCATGTGGGTTGCAAAGGAAATGAGAGCTGCTATAAAACCTTGCAAGTTTTAAAAGCTGACCACAGGGAATTGATTTTATTATGAAAAATTCTCCAGAAGATTTGGATCTTAGCTGCCTCTTAGAAACATATCCATGAATTTCTATATTACTAAAGCAATTCTAAAAGGAACAACAAAGCTTGAGATTAGTATAATGTCAGAATTTGGTTCAAAGCAATTAAGAGCATTATTTAAAAGATACTTTGACTGATAGAACATCACCAAAATAAAAACTTTATAGTCTCCTTCCTCATATTAGCATAGGGGGTTTTTTGGATAAAGTGATTCAGAGCAATGATCCATTCATTTAAATATTCTGTCCCTGACTCTGACATGATCCATTATTCAGCTTCTGTCTGCAATGGTACAAAAACACAATTACTGTCTGCTTCTTTCAAAGATATCACTAGATGCTGTGCTGTAAGATTCATTGCATCTTAAATTTAAAGCTGCACTGCTTAGTTTCTTTTCTAAGTGTAGATGATTTCTCTTCTACTTTTCTTGAGGGGACACATTCCTGAGAGAAGTTGGCATTCCCCTACCAAACTTTCGTTCCTGAGTGTCCCTTTAATTTAAGGAGGTTTCTTCTTAGATGTGATGAACTAGTAGAGCAAGTATGTCAAACTCAAAGGCTAACATGGGCCAAATAAACAAGGTTTAATTTTATGTGGGCTGCAAAAAACCAAAAGCTTCCATTTTCATAGAAACATAGATTTATTTCAATAGAGACATGCTGAATACAAAGGGCTGAAATAAATGAGTCATCGTTAACATAAAATCATAGAACATTTTAATAAAAATTAATATTTTTCTTGAACATTAACTTACAAACACTAAATAACTACACAAATTAATAAGTGTAATGCAAATAAGCCTATTTTTCTTGTTCTCCGAAAGTGAAATATTTCCTGTTGCGCACACCAAAAACAAGTTAGCCCAAGACTAATGATGTGGCCATCAGCTCTAAAATATTTGCTGCTAGTATTACTGGAGAGAAATGATGTGCATGCACATAAGGGAAAGGAATGCAGCACGATTCTAGTAATCAGTCATTAGCAAACTTTGTAGTTCGTTATTAATAACTAGAGGTCCAGTGCACGAATTCATGCATGGGTGGGGTTCCTTGGCCTGGCTGGTGATCGAAGCCTATCGGGGGGGCTGGCCATCTGGGAGGAGGGGCTGTGGGAGGTTGGCTGTGAGAGTGCACTGATCATCGGGGGCAGCTCCTGTGTTGAGCATCTTCCCCAGGTGGTCAGTGTGCATCATAGCGACTGGTCGACCAGTCATTTCTGCCATAACAGTTGCTTAGGCTTTTATACAGTAGGTCCTCAGGTTACATCAGAGATCTGTTCCTATAGCTCGATATAACGCAATTTTCGCCGTAATTTGGAACCCACCTACATAAGCACCTACGTCACTCACATGGAGCACATACAAAGCAGTAATGAAGTGAAAAAGTAAAACAAATTTACCCCCCAAAACCACAGCTGCCAAGTCACCGCAGCTCGGCAGCGCCTGCATTGAGCATCTGCCCCTGGTGGTCATTGTGCACCATAGCTCTGGTTGTTCAGTCATAACAGTCGCTTAGGCTTTTATATCTATAATTATGTATAACAGGATATTGTAAAAATGAAGTTACGAAATTTTTATTAAAATGTTTCTTACATACCGTTATATTGGCTGGGCCACAAAAATATTCGTTGTGGGCTGCATGCAGCCCGCAGGCCATGAATTTGACATGCTTGATGTAGAGGATTTCTACACTGGATTTTTGTAGACTCAGAGCTGTGCATAGAACTTGCTGCAATGATACAGTGTTCTGCCCTATTCAGTATGGTAGCCATATATAACTATTGAGTATTGAAACATGCTCAATTAATTTGAATAAATTAAAATAGCCATGTGTGGCTAGAGGCTACCATTTTGTAGAGCAAAGCTTTA
>NW_006293310.1:270725-274143 GCF_000327345.1 Myotis davidii | reverse complement strand
AAAAATATATATATATTTTAAATTGATTTTAGAGAGGAAGGGAGAGGGATAGAGAGATAGAAAAATCAATGATGAGAGAGAATCATTGATCGGCTGCCTCCTGCACGCCCACCACTGGGGATTGAGCCCACAACCCTGGCATGTGCACTTGACCAGAATTGAACACAGGACCTTTTGGTCTGCAGGTTGACACTCTATCCACTGAGCCAAACCAGCTAGGGTGCAAAGCTTTAAATAATTTTAGAAGAATGGACATTTGCAATCAATCATCATGTCCTCACTACTCTACAGTAGCTTTGGGACTCTAGTGGCAAATGATGGGGATTTGTGATTTTGAATTACATACTAGATCATTTGATAAAACATCTCTCTGAAAGCTTTAAAGTTGTATTTACTTTCCCCTATAAAACTTATTTTATCATAGTAGATAGCTAGATATAGATATATAACTCAATATCAATTTAAATTATTTTTAAAGTAGAAAATACAGCACACTGACCATGCTCTATATTATAATAATTATGGGATTAAAGAGTTGCCGAGTCTCTAATTAGGAGTTTCTCCCTAATATGGGAAAAACATAGTTTTTTTGAGAGTTCCAATTGGGAAGAGGAATTTTTAATCCTATAAAATTTCTATCCAGACTTGGAAATGTTGCCTGTTTAATTCTTATTACAAAACAGGGGATTCCTGTTAAAAGTAGTGGGGGAAAAGCTACTTTTCTGTTATACATCTAGGAGAACTTGAATTGCTCATATAGGGGCTTCTTACAATCCTCAATATGAAAATCACTTAATTTCCTGTGCTGGTAATGTAAGTAATATATGCTTATGGTAAAGCTTCACATGATACAGAAAAGTATAAAGAAGAAAAAAAAAACTTAAACTTTTGTCACCTTGAGCCATAACCACCGTTAACATGTTTGAAAGGCCATCCTTTTATCACTCAAAGACCATTCATCACAAGGGATAAGTTGGCATAGACTGAAATATGAGTTCAGTTTCATGATGCTATCTATGATTAATACCCATCTTAAAGCTGTGACTAGAAAAGCAGTTGTACTTGCTGCATTCCCAGGGGACCCTTACCTTGCCTGAAGCCATCTAAGAGAAAGACTTGTCCTACAGTTAGCCTAGAGTGTGAAGGGTACCATGGAATTGAGCCCATGTAAGTCTTTGAAGGGCCTTCAAAAGCAGGCAGATTGCCTGGCTGGCGTGGCTCAGTGGTTAAATCAGAAGGTTACGGTTTGATTCCCGGTCAGGGAACATGTCCGGGTTGCAGGCTTGATGATCCCCAGTGTGGCCATAGATCAATGATTCTCTCTCATCATTGAGGTTTCTATTTCTCTCTCTCCCTTACTCTCTGAAATCAATAAAAATTTATATATTTTTTTTAAAAAGCAGGCAGATTTTGGGAAAGCAGAACTCATCTTGCTGTTCAAAAATTTTTGCTTAACATTGCTTATTCTAATACCACCTTCTACAAGTAAAATGTTGGATTTCTAATCTCATGAGATGTGTTTTGTAATTTGAAATTCTGAGAAGATGGACTATGAAAATAACTGGCTATGATGATAAGTTAAATATCTCATCATTGGATGAGTTTCTGATTCAAAGATAAGACCTTTAAAGTATTTCTCGTGTTTGCTTCAATCACATCATGATTGTTCTCATTTCAGATCACCCCTATTTTGTTGGTGTCCAATTCCATCCTGAGTTTTCTTCTAGGCCGATGAAGCCTTCCCCTCCATACCTGGGACTATTACTTGCAGCAACTGGGAACCTGAATGCCTACCTACAACAGGGATGCAAACTGTCCTCCAGGTAACCAGCTTAACAATGACCCAAGATGCGGTTATTAACACTCTAGGTTTCTCATAAACTTTTTAAAAATATGTTTTTATTGATTTCAAAGAGAGGAAGGGAGAGGGAGAGAGAGCGAGAGATAGAAACATACATGAAAGAGACACATTGATTGGCTGCCTCCTGCATAACCCGCAACGGGTAGTGAACCGCAACCTGAGCATGTGCCCTGACCAGGAATTGAACTGGTGACCTCTTGGTTCATGGGTCGATGCTTAACACCTGAGCTGCACCAGCGGGGCTGTTTTCTTTTTAAAGTGAAGGAACCAAGAGGTCGCAGGTTCGATTCCTGGTCAGGGCACATGCCCGGGTTGTGGGCTCGATTCCCCATCCCCAGTGGGAGATATTCAGGAGGCAGCCGATCAATGATTCTCTCTCATCACTGATATTTCTATCTCTCTATTCCTCTCTCTCTCAAAAATCAATAAAAACATTTAAAAATAATAATAAAGTGAAGAATTGTTTTTTCCTTCTTAATTGTGACTTTTTCTCTTAATAAAAATGATCTAATCATATCTACAATAGTAACCTGTCAGTTTTCCAAATTATGCTAATTCTGGGGCATTATTCTATAAATTTTTGTCATTTTGATAAGTGAAAAATAGTTACTTTATTGGCTCTTTGTTTTATAAATTATCTGTTCATATCCTTTTCCCTACTTTTCCTTTTGCTATTATATCTTTTTTCTTAATGATTGGCAAACTCTTTATATATAAAGGTCATTAATCCTTTGTTAGGTTGCAAATATTTTTTCAAAGTGATTTTGTTTTCTTCCTTAAAGAGTTTGAAATAAGGAATTTATTTAAATAAGTTCTTATTTATGCATATATTTCTTATTTATGTAGTCAAATCTTTTATGAATTCTGTCTTTAGTGTGAGTGTGTAGTCTTTTCTTATCAAAAAATTATATAAATAATAACCCATTTTTTCCACTAGCACTTTTATGGTTTTTATTTTAAATGAAGTTTAAATCTCTAATCTATATGAACTTTATGTTTGGTATAGTGTGTAAGGTAGGGATCTGGCTCCCCCCCTCCCCACTCCACCCTGCCCCAATTGTTAGTAAGTTGAGTAATTTAGATTTTTTGGGGGGGATTTTTGTTTTGTTCTGTTAATGTCACCTCTTATTTCTGAACCCTTGCAACGCTTTTCATTATAGCATTATTGTAAATCAAGCCTACTCCCATTATTATTTAACATTTTAAAAAAGGTATTTTGCAGCTCTTCCAGATTAACTGTAGAATGATTTTTTTCTTTATTGTTCAACAGAACAGATTATTACAGATGTTCCTCTTTTTCCCCCCCATATCTCCCCTCCACCTGGTTCCCATCCCACCCCATGCCCTTACCACCTGCCATTGTCCTCATCCATAGGTATAAGATTTTTGTCCAGTCTCTTCCCGCCCCCCCACACCCCCTTCCCCCCCAAAATTGTCAGTACACTCCCTTTCTATGCCCCTGCTTCTATTATAATCACCAGTTTATTCTGTTCATCAGATTATTTATTCACTTGATTTTTAGATTTACTTGTTGATAGATGTGTATTTGTTGTTCAG
>NW_006293310.1:259619-270213 GCF_000327345.1 Myotis davidii | reverse complement strand
ATGGTTTTGAACTCTATGTCCTCCATTAGTTTGCTTTCCTCCATTTCTTTCATTTGTGACATGTTTCTTTGTCTCCGCATTTTTGGCTGACTGTGAGGACCCTCTGTGTCTATGGTGGGAGAACTGCTGTGCTGGAGACACCCTTATGGGGTAGGACTTGCTTCAGTGGGGCTTTGGTGCTCACTGAGTCTGCCTCTTGAGTGTGTCCCTTATAGATGTGAGGAGTTGAAATCTGGTATCTGACTAGGGGTACCCTGGCTCCTGGGTCTCCAAGTCAACCACTGTATGAGTCCACCCAGCAGGAGCTACAGCGATATCAGCAGATTTCTCCTCTTTGTTTGGAATTTGGAAGTTTTGGAGCTCTCTGACACAGCTGCAGTTTGTTGGGATAGGCTGCAAAAACGCAGGTGGTTCCTTGACCACTGGCACAGCTTGGGCAGGGATGTAAATTGAGTGGGGCGGGGTCTCAGAGAATCACCAGGGCAGAGCAAACAGTCTCTGGGACTCCAACTCCGCGTCTCTGCGTCCCTGAGTCCCGCGCCCCCACAGCAACAATGCGCCCCGCGAGCAGCTCTGCGAGAAAGCCACCCTTGCTTTCCGACCTGCTGCATGATAGTCCAGTTTCTCCCCGTAAGAGTCTGGGACCTCAGAATCTCACCTTAAACGAGCTCAGTGCGTTCGAGAGCTTGTATCCCCTTCCGATTGAAATAAACCGCCCATCCAGGTGCAGCCCGCCTTGCGCGTGCCTTCATACCTCTGTTCTTGGCGCCTCTGCACCTTCTACTCAGTCTCAATGAGCTTCTTTCTTTCCTTCTAGTTGTAGAACTTCCACTGGGCCAGCTTTCCCGTGGTTCTGGATGATAGCTGTTTTGTCTTATAGTTGTAATTTCAGTGTTGTTGTGGGAGGTAGCACGCACAGGTTTATACCTTACACTGCCATCTTGGTTGCCCCCTATAGAATGATTTTTGAAATCAGGTTTGAGTAAAATAATCCATTGTGGATTTTCATTAAAATTTCTTTACATTTAAATATTAGTTTGGTGAGAATTTATATTTTATATTTTCTCATCCAAGAATATTATATATAATAACTTTAAAAGTGGAAAGAACTAGCCAGAATTATAGACTATAACTAAGCACCATACCTAGGGTTAGTACCATAATAATTGGATATGTATTATTTAGAAGATCACCAGTGCCGACCCTCATTCTAGCAAACAACCCTTGTGATATTGCAATTGAGGACTGTTGGGATTGGTGCCCAGTGTGTAAGCCTGTGCTTGTGTTACACAAGCCTGTTTATTTGCCACATTACTTGCTAGGGGATGCTCACAGTTCCTTAGCATTTCCTTTAACTGTGAGTTCATATGGGAGCAGGCTTTATATATTTTGCATGTCAGACGTCTTACCGAATTAATGATCACTCCTTGCATTCTTGAACCAGTGCACTCATTTTCATGCTGTGCCTTATGGAGCTGGAGGCTGGCCAGCTGTGAAGAGCAGGCTGAGGGCTCCAGGCTCTTTCCTGCTCCAGCCAAGCAGCTCCACTTTATCTGGCTCATGTGGCATGGTTCAGCATGAGATTTCATGCAAAGATGAAGGGTTCTGAGGCTGCATGGCTTATACAGCAGATTGGCGATTCCAGTGTGTTCCCATGTTGGATGTGTGTTGTGACCCTTCTCAGCTACTTTATTGTCTCCACTAGAGGACTGGTGCACGAAATTTGTGCATGGGTAGGGTCCCTAGGCCTGGCCAGCAATCAGAGCCGATTGGAGCCTTCTGGCTGCTGGCCGGGGCCTCCCTTCCCTGGCTGCCAGCCAGGGCCTTCCTTCATTCTGTGCCACCCTCTGGTGGTCAGTGCACTTTATAGTGAGCGATCAAACTCCTGTTCTCCTGGTCAAACTACTGAAAGGACAACTTGCATATTAGGCTTTTATAAATATAGATTATTTCAGTGGTCATATGTGAAAGGAGGGTGATAGTGGAGCAAATTAGATGGCTGCGAGAAATAACTCACCCAATAATTCAACTTAACTATCTGGTTGTTTGCAAACATCAACTAATATACAAATGGTATCTGGGTGTGTGGCCTACTCACATGTGTGCTGTATGGCCTGCTGATTCTCACATGGGGCTGGTGGTTTCTGGGTAAGCTTATGGTAGCTTTCTGAAAAAAGTGACTGCTTGCTAGTGACTCCTGAGCAAGACACAGTATGTTTCAGAGAGAAGGAAAATCCCCCTAACAAAACTCTGATGCTGATATTGGTATTACAACAGACTAACAGACTTCCATGGTTGGCAGAGAATTCCTGTGTATTAGCCACACACTGGTGCTTCCTTAAGAGCAGCCAGCATCTTATTTATCTCTGTCTCCCTGGCTCCCTGGCACACAGGTTTGTTTTTTTTATTACCCATTAAAGTAATAAATGTAGATAGTAGGGAGGATGGATATAATCTAGTCTAATCTTGACACCTTGCAGGGGGGTTTCCAACTAAGAATGGTGACCATGAATTAATCCAGTGACAGACACCAGGATTCCAGAGGAACCTTGCATTTCAACTCCTCTCTGACCACCTCCATGGCATTAGTGAGCATTGAAAAACAAATGACAGCTTTGATGGCCAGGCTCTAATGTGAGCTGAATTGGGACTATATTTCTGTCAAACAAGATTACTGTCAGTTATCAATCCTAAACAAATGTGACAAGGAATATGAACTCTAGAATAATGACTTCCTTTCCCAGAAATTGGCTCATGATATTTAACTGTATGACACCTGCATAGCCAACATCTTTAAAACACAGAATGTGAAAATCCTTGGTTTTGAGCAAGTCCACCTGAGCTGTAACCCCAGCATTCTGCCATGTGGGGAACATTTATCTTTTAGTGCCTGGTAAGTTGCAGTAAGAATATCATTTTGAGCCCTAGCCGATTTGGCTCATGGATAGAGTGGTGGCCTGCAGACTGAAGGGTCCTGGGTTTGATTCTGGTCATGGGCACATGCAGGCTTGATTCCCAGTGGAGGGTGTGCAAGAGGCAGCCGATAAACGATTCTCATCATTGATGTTTCTATCCTTCTCTTCCTCTCTGAAATCAATAAAAAATATTTTAAAAAAAGAATATCATTTTGGGACCTAGATCTGGTGAGCTAAATTCTCAGCTGTTCCACTATGTGTAGAATGATAGCAATTATGAAAACTATTCCACCTTGTTTTAGACTTTAGTGGAAGGTTCAAGATGTGTAACAGTTTTAGGAGAGTATTTTTTAGGCTTTTTTAAGCTAAACAAAATCAAACTAAGGGTCTTATTTTTTGGGGGTCCCCCAAGACCACCCATACATTCGATGTTTCACTAAAAGGAATCAGAATATAGTTGCACTCACGGCTGAAATTTACTATAGTGATAGAATAAGCATACACAGCTGGATCAGTAAAAGAAAAAGTTATAAGTGGAGTCTGGAGAAATCTGTTTGTAGGTTTTCTTTTCTTGTTTTTTTAATCCTCACCCGAGGATATTTTTTCCATTGACTTTTAGAGAGAGTGAAAGGAGAGGGAGAGACACCAATGTGAGAGAGACACATCGATTGGTTGCCTTCCGCATGCCCCCAATCAGGGCTGGGAGCCTGAAACCGAGCTATGTGCCCTGGACCAGAATTGAACCTGGGACCCTTCAGTCTGCAGGTCGATGCTCTATCCACTGAGCTTAACCAGCTAAGGCTGTTTGCAGGTTTTCTGTGCTCTCTCTCTTCTGTAAGGAGTCACACAGAACTCACTCTTCCTTTGTCAATAAAAAGGCAGCAACATGTGTGATGTGTATGCCCAGAGAAGCCCATTTGAGACTCAGAGTTTAGGGTTTTTATTGGGGGCTGGTTACATAGGCTTTCTCTTTCTAGCAACCACTCAAATTCCAGACTCTGAAAAGGAAAGCAAATATTTACCATAAATCACATTGTTTATATAGCAGCATAGGCCCAGTAAAATGACCTTATTAATTTGTAATGGAGAAAACAATTTCCCAAGTTCCCCTGCAAGCAGACCCTTCTAGAGATAGCAGCCTCGGGCCTGCTGTGTTAACTCTTTTGCACAAATCTAATAAACCATTTTTAGAATAAATAAATCCAATGGGAAATTATGGTCCATTAAAGAAATCTTTATAATTCTTTAGTGATATCTCTCCCCTGGTGTTGAAACATAATTTGTCCCATGTATAAAATGTAACCACAAATTTTCATGGTTTTGCTGGTGTGTAATGTACTGGAATGAGACTATTTCATGTAATTGTTTTTTTTAAAAAATATATCTTTATTGATTTTAGAGAGGTAGGGAGAGGGAGAGAGATATAGAAACATTAATGATAAGAGAGAATCATGGATCGGCTGCATCCTGCACGCCCCACACGGGGATTGAGCTCACAACCCATGTGCCCCGACCAGGAATCCAACTATGACCTCCTGGTTCATAGGTCAACACACAACCACTGAGCCACACCAGTTGGGCTATTTCATGTAATTGTAAGAAAAAAATTTTTTAGGAGACATATTAAATGTACAGGTTGCGGCAAAAGTAGGTTTACAGTTGTGAGTACGTGAAATAGAGTTTATGCTTGTATTATTATTTATTAACTAGTGGCCCAGTGCATGAAATTCGTGCACAGGGGGCGGGAGGAGGTTCTCTCAGCTCAGCCTGCACCTTCACCAATTGGGGACCCCTTGGGACCCCGATTCCACAGAGATCGGGCCTAAACCGGCAGTTGGACATCACTCTCACAATCTGGGACTGCTGACTCCTAACCGCTCACCTGCCTACCTGCCTGATCGCTCCTAAGTGCCCTCCCCTGCAGGCCTGATCACCCCTAACTGCGTCTGCCTTGGTCCCCACCACCATGGCTTTGTCCGGAAGGAAGTCAGACATCTGGAAGATGGCTGGTTGACCCAGTCTAATTAGCATATTGCCCCTTTATTAGTATAGATAGATTATATAGGATAGGATTGCTTAAATGGTGAGGGAGCCTTTTTCAGTAGGAGGAGATGCACTTGGCAGACAAAAATACATAATCCCTATATCTGGACTGCTAGCCAGCTGTATGCACTTTGCTGCCAAACCGGTCATTAAAAACTTGAACCGCTTTCTTACACCTTACACCAAACAGCTGTTGCCCTTAAAACCCATCCTCAGCCCCCACCTTAGGTTCTACCCAGATTGTATTATTTTCCATATGAACAATCGTAAACTTACTTTTGCCCACCATGTAGTATACAAAGATGCTTATAATTGTGAGTTTTTTAGTATCTAGAAATAAGAACTTTATCTCTGTACAGAATTCCATTTTAAGTAACTGGATTGCGAGAGGGTGCAGGCCAGGCCGAGGGACCCCACTGGTGCACGAACCCATGCACCAGGCCTCTAGTTTAAAAATAAAAATAAATAAATAAAAAGGATGGTAATAGTACCCAGTTCTTATGGGACTAATGAAGATTGTTTTGTACTAAATGTAAAGCACTCAGCACAGTGCCTGGTCTATGGTGGGAAATTAAATGGGAAGTATGATGATGATGATGCTCTTATTATTAACATGACCTCAGTTCTGGTCTCCGTCATCTCTTGCCTACTGCAAAGCCTACCTGGTGTCTATGCCTCCAGTTTTCCTCCTCTCAATCCATCTTCTGCCAGCAGAATGGTCTTTCTACGTTATCTTGGAACTTAGACCTCTCAGGGTCTTCCCTGGACTACGGGATAAAATGCTCACAAATCCATATAGAACAGTCCGCAGTCCCCTGATCTCCCCTCAGGATCTTCATCCTTTAGGGTTGCGGTGAGGAACAGTTGAGATGGTGCTTTGTAAACTTTAAATGGATATGAAAATACTACTTTCCCCCCTTTGTTACATTTCAAGCAAAAGTGAACTGGGGAATGTTTCTTTCTTGCTTTCTTTTTTAACAGTCCTTTTAAACATCTTTTAAAATAGCTCCCCCTCTGTGATTGTTTGACTCCAACTCCATACCTTGAGACTTTTTCTGGTCGAAGTACTGCTAATCAACCACATTTGAGCATACCTTCCCTCGGGAATTAAGTGTTGGTTAAAAGGTGCTCTTTACTGATCATGGGTCACTGCAGGCTGATGATGTGGGGGCAGCCAGGAGGGGAGTTAATGGTGATAAACACTACTACGTTCTTTGTGCCCTGCAGGGCTTGCATTCTGCATTTATTATCCAATGTAAAACTCATTCAAAGCACACTAAGTTTTTATTTCGTTACTCTTATATTTTATGGCTTCCAGGGGCTCTTTGAGAAGGAAGTAAGTATAGTGGTAACTGCTTTGGGGAAATCTGTGTGCATGGGAACCTGTTTTAAAATATGCTTTTTCCACATGAAATGGATTTTGATATGAAGTATTGTAGGGACTTATGCATGCTGGGAATCTTAAGTATGCCATTAAAATGTTTTAATTCCAATCACCTCTTCCTGTCGATGAAGAAATGGTCTAATGGCTGCCCCCAGGATAGCATAAAAAGTGGACTATCTGAGGCATTACTGTATCCTTGCCCTAGCACCTTGGGATACATGTATTTTTATATTGGGAATTTATTAGGCACCAGGAATCTTTCATAAACAAACTTGACTGTAACAAGCCTTTTGTTTGTCAAATAACCACATGTAGACCGATGATGTCAAATCTTGTAAATCAAACCAGGGTTGTAAGGATAGCAGTTCCCATGCCTTGCAGCTGGTGATTTTGTCTTGTAAGAAATAGTACAGTGAAATAGTTTTTTAAAAGAATGCTTTCATTATTTGGGAGGCACATGCATGCATCAGAGAGATTTGCTGTGATCTTACTTAACTGTGGATAGCCTGACCTTTACCAAAACCTTTTTAGGGAATGAGAGGAGGACCATTGCATGGTGATTATGGTTTGTTTTTTTAAAGTCATTATTCATTTGTTTTTAAATCAGCATTATCCAATAGAACTATCTGCTATGATAGAAGTGTTCAAGAATCTGCACCATCCAATATGATAGTCACCAGGCACACGTGGCTACTGAGCACTTGAATATGGCTCAATGTGTTCGAGTGAGAAGGGGAACTTTAAATTTTATTTGATTTAAATTTAGATAGCTACTGTGGCTTGTGGCTACCACACTGGACATTGTAGGCTTAAAACTTTCCCCTCCTCTAATGTCATAACACACACATGAATGGGTCTGTATTCTGTGGCATTTCATAAAATTTAACATGCAAGACCCAAATATCTAATAATTCTCCCCACTCCCACTGAGGTGTGTGTGTGTGCGTGCAGAGATTATTTTAAAAGACAGGTTAGACTTAAGAAAGAGCTGAGATGTGTTGAATTAAGTGAAAATATACCCAGATAAGTATATCTTAGGACTTCTTTAATTCTGTTCTTTGTGAAACAGAAATGAACCCTTAAGTCACACGTGTCTCAGAGTAGCACCCACATTTGATTGAATGTGCAGGAGCCCCTGCTGTTCTGCTTGTGGATGATGATCCACATTTGACTTCTAGCAGTTGTTTTTTGGCTGACATGTGAATGCCATAAAACCAGCAAGTTTATCAGCATGCCTCTTTCGATAATTCTGTTCTTGAGTGGAGTGGTTTATTTGATTGTTTTACCCTTGGCCCCTGACACATATGAAAGAAAGTTAGTGAACCCTGTCATTTACCTTGGAGATGAGTAAACCCAAACCGAGCCACACTTTGCTAGACTCAGCCTGTGCTATTTTGGTGTGTGGGCAGTGTGGGGCAGACAGCCATTAGACACGAAATAAGAGCCATTAAGTTAGAAACACACCCACCCAAGTTCACTTGCTAATGTGGGTAGGGAATTACTGTTGGTCCAGGAAACAATGCTGAAAATCATGCACTTGGCAGTTTTCATGACATCTTTATATTTCCATGACTTTTTGAGAGATACCATATTACAAATATGTAGCCTCCATGAATAGTGACAGCTTATATTTTTGTATAGTTTTCAAGAGCATATTTATACATTCCCTTTTGGCCCTCATAACATTTTGATGAGGTTTTAGGTATTAATTCAAGTATTTCTAGACTCTCAGGAGTTAGGTGACCAGTGCATACATGCATGGCCAATAAATGGTACAACCAGGAGTGACAGGGAAGCTGTGGGCCCATCCTACTCTTCCCCAGCCTGAGATTAGAGAAGGAAGCAGGTATAAAATCTGGTAACTGAGGAAACTGATTTGGGAACTTCTCACTTGTGGTATTAGGCGACATAACCTGAGAGGCCATGCTGGCCCACTGCAGCACAGCTTAAACTTGAGTTTGTGGGCTGGGTTAGCATGATGGGGATTCTGGCCCCACCTCAAATGAGCTCTGTGCTCAGTGAATCACTTGAACACCCTTGACCTTCATTTCTTCTCAGATAGGGAATTGAGTACAACTTCCAAATCCCCTTTCTTTGCTAATTCTATGACAGGTAATGTTGCATAGAACCAGGAAAGATTCGGCATTTGTGTAGTAGTGAGAGTAGATGGGAAAGGACATGTCAACTTTTGAGGCCAGTTTTTTAAAAAAACATTCTTCAGTTATTCCTGTGTTTTCTTTATTGAAAACCCTTTTGCAATAGCGAATTGATTTTTCTGAACTAAAATCTAATAAGAGGTATCTGCTACTTGAATGTTTTTAAGCATATGTTGATTTATATGTTTATCTAACATACCTTGTCTTTTCTGCCAATTCTTTTTAAAAACTTTTGAGGCCAGTTTTTTAAAAAAACATTCTTCAGTTATTCCTGTGTTTTCTTTATTGAAAACCCTTTTGCAATAGCGAATTGATTTTTCTGAACTAAAATCTAATAAGAGGTATCTGCTACTTGAATGTTTTTAAGCATATGTTGATTTATATGTTTATCTAACATACCTTGTCTTTTCTGCCAATTCTTTTTAAAATATATTTTTTTTATTGATTTTTTTTTTTACAGAGAGGAAGGGAGAGGGATAGAGAGTTAGAAACATCGATCAGCTGCCTCCTGCACACCCACTACAGGGATGTGCCTCTCTCTCTCTCTCTTACTTTTTTTCTTTCTTATAAATCTTTATTGTTGAAAGTATTACATATGACCACCCCCCCCACTGACCCACTCCAGCCAGTGACCTCCCTGCCCCAGGCCTTTACCACCACCTATTGTCTATGTCCATGGGTTATGCATATATGCATACAAGGTCTTTGGTTGATTACCCCCCCCACACACACACACACACACCTCCCTCAGAGATTCTGCATTCTGTTCCATGCTTCCATGTCTCTGGATCCACTCTATTCATCAGTTTATTTTGTTAATTAGATTCCACATATGAGTGAGATCATGTGATACTTGTCTTCCTCTCTAGACCACCCCCTATGCCTGCCTTTTCTGATTTTGTCCAAAAGTCAGGAAGGAGAGGGAGGTTGGCTTTTATGATGTTGTTTATGTATTTATTGATATGTGCTCAATATATTTAGAGGAAATCTTTGTTTCCTAACCTATAAACATAGGGTTTCTCTAATTGTTCCTTCTCTTCCCTTAACAAAAAGAAAAAGGAGTAGATTTTCACCTATTATGGAATTCATGAAACACTTAATTCCTGGCAATGCCATCTCCATAGATCAGTAGAACTCTTGTGGAGTTGATCAACCTACTGACTTATTTGGAATCGAGCAAGAGGAACCCTAAATTGAGCACAGCTCAGAGCAAAAGTACAATTGCAGGGCTATCTCATGAAGAAGGTGTATTTCTCAGGAACCCCAACATGGCAACATCTATGTCAATAATTGTTCCTGTTTTCAATATTCATGTGACTCAAGGTAGTTGGAGCATCCATGAAGTTTCTATTTTGAAAATAGCATATTTGTGAAAATTATTTCTCAAATCCTTGGACCTATGAGAATGTTTGTTGGGTTGGGAAACTTTCATGCTGCAGACCCATAAATCATAGTGAAAATAGGATCTGAAGCAGATAGGATTTCAAGGTGAGTTTACCAAGTACATGAATGTTTTTTATGTGTACCACTGTTTTTTTCCTGGGTATTTAAAAAATATATATATATTTTTTGATTTCAAAGAGAAAGGGAGAGAGAGAGAGATAGGAACATCAATAATGAGAGCAAATCATCGATCAGCTGCCTTCTGCACGCCCCACTGTGGGGATTGAGCCCACAACCCGGGCTTGTGCCCTGACTGGGAATCGAACCCTGACCTCCTGGTTTATAGGTCGATGCTCAACCACTAAGCCATGCTGGCTGGACGTGGGTCTTGAGCTAACATGCATGTCTTAATTCTATTGACCACCAACTTGCTGATTGTGGTTGACCAGCTCCTCCACATTGAAGCTATCTAGGGAGCTGTTGTGGTCCTCAAACTCAGAGACAAAACCCAGTCTGCCACTGAGTAAAAAGGAGAGTGTTTGGCTAATGTAATCAAGGGATGTACAGCTGCTCTCACTGTTCTGTAGTCCTTTCATATTGATAAAGGAAACAGTTGTCATCAGAAGGGTGAAAAATGAAAAAAAAATCTGAGTATTCTGGTATTATTTGATGCTATGCTATTTATTGCACTTGAGAACAAATTGAGATCAGCA
>NW_006293310.1:250480-259595 GCF_000327345.1 Myotis davidii | reverse complement strand
GAATAGACTGAATGATGCTTAATCTCAAATGGACTGTGATTCAGGCAGTAGTAGATTCATAGGAAATAAATGGGTCTATCAGCCCAGGCTTTCATTTTAACTTAATTTGTTTACATAATACCTCTAGTAGAAAGCAGACAGTAGGTAAGAGGGTCAGGAGCAATGTGCTTTTAAGGCTTTTGCTAAAGTTTAGAAATGATTAGTGGTCTTTATAAGATTATAAATTTAATCTAAATTGAAATGCTTTTATAAATTTTCTGAATAAGTTACTTCCAATTTAAGATAAAAGCAAGTGATCAGTTCCTCTGACAAAAGGAGACTGTAGTATGTGAGTAGAAAGTGATAATAGAGTATTTCTTAGGATTGTCTCTGAGTGGGAGTTAATTATGGAAAGTGTTTTGGATCATTGTCTGTTTTTCTTAATACCTTGCTAAATTAATGCCTCTTTTGATCTAGTGATAGATACAGTGATGCCAGTGATGACAGCTTTTCAGAGCCAAGGATAGCTGAGTTGGAAATAAGCTACAACTAATACATGACTCGGAATGGCAGGCGCTGCCTGAGAGGGTAAGAAGAAATCTCTAAGTTCTTGTTTGTTTTACAGACAAGCTGCTGTCTTGGTGTAGAAGGGAGCAAGCACTACAGGACTTGTCTGCAGGATCCTATTTGCCAGGCAGTGGTAGCCAGACAGACTTCACAGCCAACAGCACCTTTTGGAAACTGGAATGCACCCGAGAAACCTAGCAGTTAGCATGGGGAGAATGGAATGCATTTGAGGCCAGGAATAGATAGATAGATAGATAGATAGATAGATAGATAGATAGATGATAGAAAAATAAACAAATTTATTTATTTATTTATTTATTTGGTGCATGTGTCTATATATAAACATATACCTGGAAGCTGAAGTGGGTAGAGTTGTAATAGTTTAGGTCAGGGATTGTTGTAATGCACCCCGTGAATCACACAAGGACGCCTCAAGAAGTCGAATTAAGGGGTCACATTTATTGCAAATCCGAAACTACGAGGGGGCATTTCGCTCTCTCAAATCTCGTAGTACCCTCCCCAGCCCCAACACCAGACTTATATAGGCAAAGATCACAGAGGTATTGATTACATCCCAGGGTTTAGAATGAGGAACCTGGTTTGCAAAAAAGCAGTTTACAGAAGCAGAATTAAGCATGTTAGCTAAATTACAGTTTTGGGTCTCCTGATCACTTCAGGTACAGAAGAATGTGCTTCGATAACCAGTATGACCACAACCAATGGGGTATTCACATTACAATCAATAGGGTATTCAATTGAATGGGATGATTTATATAATTCAGAAAATCAAAGTAACTTTTCTATTATTTTAGCAAGCAAATAAGTACAGAAGCCAAACAGCAGGGTTAAAGTTAAACTATAGTTTCTACCTGAGATGATTGCTACCATACTTCAGGATCAGCAGCCTTCTTCTGTAAAGGGCCAGATAGTAAATATGTTAGTCTTTGCAGGCCATGCGTTCTCTCTCACAGCTACTCCACTTTGCCGTTATAGGGGAAAAGCAGCCAGGGACCACACTTGACTGAATGGGCATGGCTGTGTCCCAGTAAACCTGTTTGTAAAAACAGTTTGCCTGCCCCTGGTCTAGGTCGCTCGTGGAAAGCAGGTTTCCTTGGGTATGTGTAAAATAACAAGAGTATTTTATTTCTTTGCAGGGAGATGGCAGAGACGGGCTTGGCTTCTGAGGGCAGCTTATTTTCTGCGCTGCTCTATTAGGCTTTATTAGAGTGACAGCAGCCTGGCTAGCTTGATCATATTCCAGCTCAGAGACCTGGGTTGACCTGCTCTCTTTAGCAGGGACAGCAGCTTGGGAATATTTGTAAAGAGTTCATTGCTCCAGTGTCAGCTCTCTTTGTATTTTACTTAGGGACTGAATATTCATGTTCTCCGTGGAAAGCACATTCATATTTATTTTTAGGTTTGCCTCAAACATGGAGACCTTTAGGAGCAAACCAAAATGATGCAAAGATTAGCTGGGAGTATTTTAAAGACATATTATTCAGGTTCTGATGTTGCTAATACTTACATTCCCCCCCTTTTTTTAAGGCTCTGAAGTAATTGAAGCCAAGATAAAGCAACTATCTGAAGAAATCACCACATTCTTAAAGAATCACAAAACATGTGATGAAAGCCTCAAAGGAAATCAAATAATATGTACTTTCATGAAGCAGAACCAAAGGGGCACTTTCCTTTCTTTCCTCCAGAGGTGGCCTTTGGGTCTCACAGATTGCTCTAGCCGATTAAACATTTCCCAACAACCTGACTGGGAGAAAGTGTGTTCTTGTTTTGTCTGGTGTACCGTGATGTCAGGTGCTGAGCAATGATACAGGAACTGAGCCTTCACTGTGCTATATGGGAAGGGTGGCAGGGCACATGCAATAACTAATTTTGAGTCAAAAATGAGCCATTCTTTTACCTGGAACTCAACCACAGATCTGGGTGCGGCCCAAGCTTATTTTAATTTCTCGCCCAGTTTATTTCTAGTTAAAAAGAAATATAAATAGGTCCAAGACTTGGGGTGGCAAGTAAGGCCCGTGTTCAGGTACAGAATTTAAGGGGTCGTAAAAAAAATCTCAGGAATCAAGATCAGTATATATACAGGGTGTCACCCAAAAATGTATACACACTTTAAGAGCTGATAGCTATAGATTCTATTACATTTTGAAAATGAAATGTTTGTGTGTGTTTTTGGTTAATCCTCACCTGAGGTTATTTTAGAGAGAGTAGAAGGAAGGGGGAGAGACACAGAGAGAGAAACATCAATGTGAGAGAGACACATTGATTGGTTGCCTCCCACACTCGCTGAGTAGAGCCGGGGATTGAGCCTGCAACCGACCTACGTGCCCTTGACTGGAATTGAACCCGGGACCCTTCAGTCCACTTCAGTCCACAGGGCCGATGTTCCGACCACTGAGAAAAACCAGGGAGGGCGGAAATGAAATGTATTTTAATAAACACTTTATTCAAAGTGTGTATACATTTTCTGGAGACACCCTGTATATTTTTTAATTGAGATGAAATTCACATAACATAGAATTAGCCATTTTAAAGCGAACATTTCAGTAGCATTAGGTACAATGTTATGCAGCCACCACCTTTACCTACTTCTGAAACATTTCCAACACTCCAAAATAAATCCCCATGCCCATTAGCAGTCACTCCCCATTCCTACCTCCTCCCAGCCCCTAGCAACTGCTAATCTTTCTATTTCTATGATTTTCCAATTCTGGATATTCCATATAGATGAAATAATACAATATGTGGCTATTTGTATCTAGCTTCTTTTATTTAGCATCATGTTTTTTTTAAAAATATATCTTTATTGTTGAAGGTATTACAGATGTCCCCTTTGTTTTTTTCCCATTGACTGCCCCTCCCACGCTTTCACCACCCTATTGTCTGAGTCCATGGGTTATGCATATATGCAAACATGTTCTTTGGCTGATCTCTTCCCCTCTCCCCCTTCCCTCTGAAATTCCACAGTCTGTTCCATGCTTCTGTGTCTGGATCTATTTTGTTCAGTTAATTTTGTTCATTAGATTCCACATAGGAGTGAGATCATGTGATACTTGTCTTTCTCTGACTTATTTTGCTTAGCATAATACTTTAGCGTCATGTTTTTAAGGTTCATCCTGTGTATCAATGCTTCATTCCTTTTTATAGCTGAATAAAATTCCATTGTATGTATCTACCACAATTTGTTTATGTCTTCATCTGTTGATGGGCATTTGAGTCTCCACCTTTCAGCTGTGATGAATAGTGCTTTTATGAACATTCATGTGCAAATATTTGAGTACCTGTTTTTAATTCTTTTGTGTATATACCTAGCAGTGGAATTGCTGGGTTATATGGTAATTCTGTTTAACTTTTTGAGGAAGCAGCCGTAATATTTGAATGCAATTTTTTATATCAAAATTAATTTTAAGCCGTAACCGGTTTGGCTCTGGATAGAGCGTCGGCCTGTGGACCCAGGTTCGATTCCGGTCAAGGGCATGTACCTTGGTTGCGGGTACATCCCCAGTAGGAGGTGTGCAGGAGGCGGCTGGTCGATGTTTCTGACTCTCTATCCCTCTCCCTTCCTCTCTGTAAAAAATCAATAAAATATATTTAAAAAATTAATTTTAAAATTTCACGATGAACAAAATATTGAATTTAAAAATAAAGACAGAATCCAGCTCTGCACCTCCCTCACCTCCCCCAGTCCTGGTCCTGTTACACAACATTCTCAACCACTATGCTTCTTTAATATATTTTAATTGATTTCAGAGAGGAAGGGAGAGGGAGAGAGATATAGAAACATCAATGATGAGAGAATCATTGATCAGCTGCCTCCTGCATGCCCCCCTACCCCCCTGAGGATAGGGCCCAAAACCTGGGCATGTGCCCAGAGCTGACTGGGAATCAAACTTTGACCTCCCAGTTCGTAGGTCGATGCTCCAGCACTGAGCCTGGGGCCGGGCATCAACCATTATGCTCCTTGATTTTCCCAGTTCAATGTGCTTGAGTTGACTTCATTGTTGCCTACATTTGAGCTTTCTGATACTAATTTAAATATTTAAACTGCGCAGTTAATTTTTTGTGGTTGTTTTGGGGCTTTCAACTTTTATCTTTTAATGCTGGAAAGTGTTACAGTATTATTTTGTAATGCTACAGAAAATTCACCTACGAAACACATGCAGAAATGAAATGAATAATTCTCATAAACAAAAATATCAGAGCTTTAGGGCTCCACTTGTGAAAATTACAACTTCAAGATCACAAAAGGTTCCAAAATGAAAAGCCTGCAGATAGGTTAAAAGCTGAAATAGGCCTCATAGAGAGAGGGCTGTAAGCTCGGAGGGCTACTTTAGCATAACAAAGGGGTAGTATGGTTTAAATGGAAATTTTTAATTGTAATGATTATGATTTCTAAAGTCACTTATAACAGAGTGCTTCCACTGCTGGGCTAATGACGCATGTAAATGGGACTAGAAGGAAGGGCACTTTAAGAAATAATAAACCAGCCACCTTGTCGTTGTTGCTACATAAGATTTTTCTCTTTTGGAGCTACCCTTGAACTTGGAATTCAGTGAAGCAGCAAAATGGTAGTAGCATGGCTGCTTAGGATGGTAGACCAGCTGTGGGACATGAACACATAGAAAGTTATTATGAATCATTCATTCAGCAAATGTATCTTGAACCCCCAGCATGAACTAAGCACAGTGTTGTGTGCCGGGGACAGTGTAGGGGAGCAGAATTTGTCCCCAAAGTATGTCTGGCATAAGGATTATTTTAGCCTGATCATTTTTAGGAAACAGCACACTTAGAAAAGCTCTGAAACCAGTACAAGTTACCCTTTTGTAAGAGACATTTACATTTACAAAGGAAATCTCCATTTGTAAGGCTATCTCCCTCTCCATACCAAGAAGAGGATGACTAAATCTGTAGAGCCTCTCATCAATGGAGAAGTCAACAACCTAAATCTACATAACAACCTTACCCTTATCTCTCATAACTGCTCCTCCCCCCCATTAACATCTCCTTTTGCCTTTAGCTGGAGATGGTATTTAAGGTGGAGGCTTGGGCCATTTGGGGGAGTTCCTCAGTTTTCCTGAGTCTCTCCCATGTACACAGGAGGTATGCATGTTATTAAATTTGCGTATTTTTTTCTTATTAATGTCTTTATTATTATTGGAGCGTCTCAGCCAAGAACCTAGAGGAATAGAGGTAAGATTAATTTTCCTTGCCTACAGGAGCACTCTTCCTTTTTTGCACCTGACTGTTGCTTGGGGTAAGGCAGGCTTTAAATAAATATATAGGAAAAGAAGTCTTTAATTATAATTGTGATATGTTCAGGGGGCTATGAGAGTACCAAAGAATAAGGTCAAAGAGACTTGGGAGAGAGTATAAAATGGGGTCCTATGACAAATTGGGGATCTAGAGAAGGCCTATTGAGAAAACCTGGTAAACATTTTACCCAAATTTGTGCCTGTCGTCACACAGTGCAAAGACAGTGGGCCAAGAGCTACAAGACCCAGTGGGGATGTGGTTTCCCAGACCGACCGGCAGGGCAGTGGCTGTGTAGTGGTGAAACTGGACAATCAATGGGTCCGGGCTGCTTGTCACTACTTGAGCCAATTAAGCAGAGACAGGGTTGAATCATATATGAGCGTGTATTCCAATAATGTCAGCAGCATGGGAGAGCAGCAGGTCAGCCACAAAAATGTGCTCTGCGCCACCCCACCCCCATAAGCCAGCTGCTTATATGGGGTACAAGGACAAAGATTACTTGGGGAATTAGGGAAAAGGAATAAGAATGGGTATACAAAATATGCAGGCATGGGGAAGTAAGCAAAAGGAATAGAAATGGGTATAATATTACAGGCAACACCGGCTTGGGATTTGCAAAGGGCTTGGGGTTTGCAAAGGGCTAGGGCCTCTGGTTTGCCTCCTGCACGCCCCCTACTGGGGATGAAGTCAAACTGTGATCTCCTGGTTGATAGGTTGACACTCAACCACTGAGCCACACCGGCTGGGCAGGAAACTAAACTTTTCCATGATGAATTGCCCTCTCTAGGGGCTCTCTGAACTGGAGAAACAGCATCATATGCCACAGGCCAGGACAATGAAACTACTTGTTATAATGGTCACTTCTGTAGAACATTGAATGACAAGAGATCAATATTTACTTAATTTAGATTATCTGCATTTCTGGGTAGCAATTTCTGAATATATTTGCACAAGTATACAGTATATTGTTTTAATGTCAGATGTGAAAAGTATGAAGACTCAGAAATAATTTTCAACCCAGACTGTGACTTGTTTGTTGTCACCATTGTTTCATACCAGGAAGATTTCTGATAGGATGAGTGGTTTTCATGTTTTTTTGAAACACTTACTTCGCTTTTCTGAGTGAATAGCATAATTCTGTGGTTTTATACCATAAGTTAAATGTGTTTCTTCTGCTCTCCATTATCTTTCTTTTATTCCAACTTTCCTAAGCATAACTTTTTTAAGAATATATATTTTAATTGATTTTAGAGAGGGAGAGAGAAACATCAATGATCAGAGAGAATCATTGCTTGGCTGCCTCCTGCATGCCCCCCACTGCGGATTGAGCCCGCAACCCGGGCATGTGCCTTTGACCAGACTCAAACCCAGGACCTTTTCGTTTGCAGGCCAACACTCTATCCACTGAGCCAAACCGGCCAGGGCTGATTCCACATTCTTTAGTATTTGAAGGCGGCACTATCTAAAAAGCAAGTGGGTGGCAAATTATGGCCACATGCTAAATCCCACCTGTTTTTGTAAAAAAGTTTTACTGGGACACATTCCTTTACATATTATCTATGGCTGTCATCCAGCTAAAACAGCAGAGTTTAAGTATTTGCTGGAGAAATCCACAAAGCCTAAAACATTTACTATCTGGTGCTTTACAGAAAAAGTTTGTTGACTGCTGATCTAAAAGATATAATGTGCCTGCCGGTGTGGCTCAGTGGTTGAGCATCAACCTATAAACTAAGAGGTCATGGTTGGGTTCCCAGTCAAGGGCACATGCCTGGGTTGCAGGGCTCAATTTCCAGTAGGGGCATACAGGAGGCAGTTGATCAATGATTCTCCCTTATCATTGATATTTCTATCTCTCCCTCTCCCTTACACTGAAATGAATATAAATATATATTTTTTTAAAAGCACAAAAAATTAAAAGATATGATGCAAGAAAAATTCTTTACAAGTCTCTAATGGAATCTAATTTTAAAAAATATGTTTTCAGGTACTAGCATTATTGAGATCACTTTGTAAATTATATAAATGTCTAATCACTATGTGTTCACCTGAAACTAATCCTATATAATAAAAGGCTAATATACAAATCGACCAAACAGTGGAACAACCTGTCAGTGCACCATAAGCCGTGGGGAGTAGACCTAAGCTGTCAGTTGGACATCCCCAGAGAGCTCCTGGACTGCGAGAGGGCACAGGCTGGGCTGAGGGCCCCCCTGAGTGCACGAATTTTGTGCACTGGGCCTCTAGTATAAAATAATATTGAATTTCAACTGTAATTGAAAACTTTAAAAATATCTTTTTTTCTATATTGTGAATATATTCTCTTTAAATGGTTTTAAAAGAATTCATGATGTGAGGTTCCACATTGAAAGATTACAGAAAAGTCTCCCTTCAACCTCTGTCCTCAGCTACCTGTTCCCTTCCCTGGAGGCCCTATTATCAAATGTTCTGGTTTCTTCTAGAGACATAGCATGCAAAGATGATTGTTTTACCCTAATGCTTAAGCAGCATTCTTATTTCAGATAATACCGAATTTTTGGACTGGAACCGAATTCTTTGCCCACTGGAATTGAAGAATGAATCCACGGACAGAAAGTGGTATAGCAAAGGTGGAGATTTATTGAAGAACAAGTACAGACTTCCACATGGGGAGAGGGAAAGCGTCCCACAGAACTGACTCCCATGTAGGGAGGGGGAAGAGTCCCTCCAAGTTCCTCTTCCCTACAGTTTATAAAGACTGCAGATCCTGGTGCCTTGATATCCCCTCTGACTGGTCACTATTCCCTTAGACTGGTTACTATAGTAACTCGGGGGCTCAAAGGTCGAACCTCACATGTGACATGTGAGGTTCTCCCCACTCCTTGTTGTTTTCCTATTCCCTTTGGACTTTCTTCTCCTTCTGAATGAAGGGTTTCCTTCTCTTTATTTTGTAAATATAGACCTATCTTGGCTATTTCCAGTTCCCTTGTCTTATGTAAATATACCTTCACCTGGCTTCCTTGTGTTATGGAAATGTACCTTCTCCCAGTCTGCAGCACTGCGCTTTTCCATGGACCCCAATTCTAAAAAATCCCTAAGCCTGCCTATGTTTTCCCCAAACTCCTGCTTTACAGAAGAAGAATTATGAGATATTGAGAAAAAGTGTTGTGAAGAAACAAAAAATAAGATATTTATATGTAAATATACCTTCACCTGGCTTCCTTGTGTTATGGAAATGTACCTTCTCCCAGTCTGCAGCACTGCGCTTTTCCATGGACCCCAATTCTAAAAAATCCCTAAGCCTGCCTATGTTTTCCCCAAACTC
>NW_006293310.1:243926-248525 GCF_000327345.1 Myotis davidii | reverse complement strand
AAAAAAAAGATATTTAAATATATAGTATCTCTTTCAGGTTCTAACATGAATGTAAATACACATATATGTATATGTATGAATGTAAATACATTTATACAGACCAAGCTAAAACATCCTAGTACAGGTAATGTAAAACCTATGTGCTTTATAATAAATATTTTTTACAAGTAAAAAAAAGAAAAAGAAAAAGTGTACAGGGGAAAGGTCCATACTTAGTTCACTTGTCATAGATATTGTGCACATGCTGTGCGCCCAACCCTGAATTGATGCAGCAGAGAATATGGAAGACCTGTAGGATGTGGTCTAACTGGGGAAGGGCCTAATTCAGTGTTTGAACCAAATCCTAATAGATGAGCAGGAGTTGAGTGGATGCATCTTTGTATCATAAACACTGGCAAAACCAATCATTGGCTAAACCAAACATTTCCCAAGGATGCCCCTGAAATATAGTGAGCCCGCCTCCTCAAATCTGGAACGACCTGAAAATTGAGTTGTGAGTACTGTTGGTATTCTCATTAGTAGTCAGACACCGTGGTCATGAGAAACCCAGGTTCCCCTCCTAGATTTTAGGAGAACTCTAGAATCCCCTTTCTCTTCCCTTTCCTACTTCAGCTGCTGTCTAGATCAACACTATCCAAAAGATAAAGTGTGAGCCACATGTATTATTTGAAACTTTCTGCTAGCCATATTAAAAAGCAAAAAGAAACAGTAATTAATTTTAGTAATATATTTTAACACAATATATCTAAAATATTATAATTTTAACTTATAATCATAAAATTATTAATGGCCTATTTTACTCTTTTTTTTTCTCATATGAAGTCTTTGAAATTTGGCGTGGATTTTACACTTACAGCACATCTCAATTCAGAACAGCCACATTTCGAGTGCTCACTAGCAATATGTGGGAGAGTGCTTTTTGATAGGAGATACTACATAACAACTAACCCCCCAAATCCCAATGGCTTACAAAAGCAAGCAAGTGGTTGTGGATCTGTAGCACCTGGCTTCTGGCAGGTAGGTTTCTGGTCTGCCACACATATATCACCAGTGGCTATCCAGGGCATGCTCTTCTCATGGCCAATGGTGGAAGTGCAAAAGAGGTCAAGCCAAACCAAATCACTGAGGGTTGGGATTTATTCTCTGCCTACAGTAAACCCTGGTAAAGGAGGGGGAAGGAAGGAAGAACTGAGAACAAACAGTCCATTCTACCACACTCCCTCATCTGATAAATGAACTATGCAATTTAAATGTTTCCTCTCTCTGCACTTGCATCATTATCTATTCAATTGCTCATATTAGAAGACTAAGATATAAGCGAAGGTCCAGATTTGAAAGGGAGAAGCATTTGTTCAATTTTAGATATATTGACTTTGAGGTGATTATGGGATAGTCAGACAGATGAGGAGACTGTTGGCTGTAAATATTCAGCGCCAAATCATTTTGGTTATTTCCCACTCAAGCTCCTACAGGTTTTGTGAGTGGGACTAATGAGTATGACTAGTTTCTTTTTAAAATATATTTTTATTGATTTCAGAGAGGAAGGGAGAGGCAGAGAGAGATAGACAAACATCAATGATGAGAGAATCATTGATCAGCTGCCTCCTGCATGCCCCACACTGAGGGCTGAGCCTGCAACCAGGGCATGTGCCCCGATGCAGTATCGAACCATGACCTCCTGGTTCATAGGTCAACACTCAAACACTGAGCCATGCCTGCTAGGCCCATACAGATTTTTATTACTTCAGAGAAGTTGTATGACTGAAGGGCACTGCCAGGTTATATTTTTAATCCAGATCTGCTTTAGTCCATCATTTCTAAAGATTCTTCTGAAACAGGGTTTTCTGTATTTGTGTAAATACACTTGAGTCATCACATCTTGTGCAAATTGTCTGGATTGATTAATGGTCTCTTGTTTGCTTCCTTTTGCTTATTGTATTTATAGTTCACATTACTTATAATTGTTGGATAACATAATATGGACCAGATGGCTTCATTATTCTGTGTTTCACATTTTGAATTTTAAATGTTGTGTTGGACTGTCTGCCAGTGGCTAGCTGTGTCCCGGAGGAGATGATGAGGAAAGACTGAAGTTCAAAGATCCCAGGCCAGATATAATGGACAGTAAATGTTGTTGAAGTATTAGCTTTGGAGGTTTCTGCTAGTCTCTTTGCCCTTAGTTTCATTTGTGAGTTTAGACTGGAAGGCCAGGGAGAGAGAAAGAAACTGTGCAGTAAAGGACTTCTGAATCACTCAGCAGGCCCATGATGGCCTTGTGTTTAAAAAGACTTTTTACCAATAAGTTCACATAATTTATTATATGTTAGAAATTTAAACTATAGCTACTAATATTAAAAAATAAGAGAATCAGTTAGGGGCCCAGCGGGAACAGGTGGTATGCTCAAAATGAAAAACTGAGAAACAGTTACAGGACTATTTACAATAGTATGGGTCAAAGAAAACTAGGTACAGTAAAGTAATCTAGGCTTGGATGGGCAAGAGGAGGGAGAACCCAGAGAGAACAGCTATAGCTACAGGAAAGCATAATGTTATACAATAGATTTCACAGTAAGTTTTAATATCTGGAAAGATAAATTACTCCCCTTGATGGGGAAAATGAGACATTTTTGGGGAGCTAGCAATCTGAATCTGTGCCAGTAACCTAATGTACATTCTTGTTAGCCTATAGTCTAGTCCAGTGGTTGGCAAACTGCGGCCTCTTGAGTGTGGCTCTTCCACAAAATACCACGTGCGGGCGCACACGTACAGTGCGATTGAAACTTCGAGGCCACACTCAAGGGGCCAAAAGAGCTGCATGTGGCTTGCGAGCCGCCGACCACTGGTCTAGTCACTGCCCCTTCCTTAATTATCTGGTCCTGCAAGACTTGTTTACCTAAGTACTACTCCCATTTTAGAGAGTCCATAAATCATGAGCAATACACAACCCCCAGATAGAGTTATCAGCACTGGCACCAGGCCAGGCCTTTAGATGTGGTCTCAAGGCCCCAAACCTGGGGCTTTCTGCAAGCCGGTGAAAAGTCTGGAAGTATGATCCATATTTGGAGGACAAGGAAGCCAAAGAGTATAAAGGGAAAGCTTCCTCCATATTGATTTGCTCAGGATTTGGAGAGAAACAATCTCCCCTGAGTCCTGTACTGGTACATGTGAAACATCTGAAAATAAATGGGTTTTTCCTGTACCTCTGGTACTCCTGTATATTTCTCGGTCACCTGGTAAATTCTGTAACACCCTCACTATTTTTCTTTAATTTTTATTAGCTTTATTTTTCTTACATTTATTCTTCTAGATCAGTGGTTCTCAACCTTCCTAATGCCGTAACCGTTTAATACAGTTCCTCATGTTGTGGTGACCCCCAACCATAAAATTATTTTTGTTGCTACTTCATAACTGTAATTTTGCTACTGTTATGAATTGTAATGTAAATATCTGATATGCAGGATGTATTTAGGCGACCCCTGTGAAAGGTCGTTTGACCCCCAAAGGGGTCGCGACCCACAGGTTGAGAACCACTGTTTTAGATGAACTTTTAAATTATTTCACTCATTTAAAAAGTCCCATTTTTTTTATGGTGATTGGAATGATATTTATATATTACTTTTTAAAAATTGACATTTGTCTTCCCCTCCAGAAAAATGTCCTAACTTTCCATTTAATCAGGTCACCTTTTCTTTTCCATGAGTATAGATAATCAAAAGTTGACTGCAATGATGCTCAATGTTTTATGTATTTTATTTGAATATCTGAAAGTAATATTCATTTTACATTAAGCAATTTAACAAGCAAATAGTTCTCATTTAGTTAACCACTTAATAGTCTAAAGATTTCTAACATTTTGAGCATGTAATTTTGAATATGAAAATTTTTCTTGTTCTAAGAACTACTGAAAACCTTGATTCATGATTAGGTTGGAGAAGGAAAGGTATTAAAATTAGCTTAATTAATTTTACATAATAGACAATCATGTATAACTTTTTCATTTGCTATGCAACATTGTCTTTTTTAAAAATAGATTTTAGAGAGAGAAACATTGATTTGTTGTTTCACTTATGCATTCATTTGTTGGAGTATTGAGACGACACTCCAACCAACTGAGCTACCCAGTCAGGGCGCAACTTTGTCTCTTTTATAGCTTTTGATTTTTTTATGTAGCAAAGACATGAGGAAGCAGACTTAGTATGTATATCAAATTAAGTTCATAATTTCTAGGTGAATCAGGAATAGAAGTTTATCTAGAACTACTCAACAATCATTAATGAAGCTCCTTGGACATTTCTAACATTCTCCACTTCCCCATACCCAGTACCTTGATGCTTAGAGAGGAAAGAGACCACTTTTATTTTATTTTATGTATTGAATTGAATTGAATTTATTGGGGTAACATTGGTTAATAAAATTATATAGGTTTCGGGATACAAGTCTATAATACCTCATCTGTAGAAAGAGACTACTTTTAATGGCAAGACTCCCCAATGAGTGGGAATGATCAAAATATGTTATCAACATTAGCAGTCATTTTTCTTTCATGTTTTAGCGAGATTTTGGTCTTGCAGAGTAAGGTGAAGGGGGGCCTTTATTTAT
>NW_006293310.1:242817-243875 GCF_000327345.1 Myotis davidii | reverse complement strand
ACAGAAATGGTTCTGGAAACACCAACATGCTTGTACCATTACCTGAGACAGAGGGTGTTTGCAGATGGACTGTGGGATGAAGAGGAGAGAGTTCTCTCTGTCTCCATTCTGGGTCAAGAATCAGCTGATACTTTACTTTGTCTTAACCTCTCCTCTCTCCTGGCAAGGACAAATCTAATTTTATTTAAGGAAGACTGGGGCTAAACCAAAAACTACAAAACTATGAAAGCGAACTATATTGGGACATTATATTTCTTGATACCTTTATCTAAAATGAAGGAGGCATGAGGATATGAGGGGAAGGTCTAAATGTGGTATGTTTGGGGGAAGAAATGCAGGGTTAATTTTCAGTATATATATATATATTTCTGAAGTATTTATCTTTAATTCCATATAAACTTCTTGCAGACTATACAATCAGTTAGCTGAAGTGAAACAGCAAAAGGAAGAAAAAGCAAAGTAAGATACTTATGCCCCAAATAGAGCAAGGACAAAAGAATTTCATAAGGTGAGCAGGGTGCCCTACCATTTTTCATGTCAAAGACAGGGCACAACGGAAACTGCTAAATTTTATTCCCTCCACAAAAAACTAAAGAAACTTCAAGCCAAAAATATATGCTGAGTTTCTACAAAAAGTGTCATGGGTTTTTTTTTAATGAAAATTATGTGTAACACAGGCACAATGATTTAAAGTTAATACATTTTTATTTAAGAAATTCACATGTTGTGATTTCTTAAGTTCCCCTTGAGCAGCGGTTCTCAACCTGTGGGTTGCAACCCCTTTGGCGTCAAACGACCCTTTCACAGGGGTCGCCTAAGACCATTCTGCATATCAGATATTTACATGACGATTCAGCACAGTAGCAACATTACAGTTATGAAGTAGCAACGAAAATAAGTTTATGGTTGGGTCACACCATGAGGAATTGTATTTAAAGGGCCAGAAGGTGGAGCACCACTGCTTATGAGGAACCTCCTGTGTCACGCTTCCCTCTGTGCTCAGCATCTTCTGGATTACAGGGGGTGCAGGCCTGACCTTGGGGGGGCCCCTCTTCATC
>NW_006293310.1:231981-238654 GCF_000327345.1 Myotis davidii | reverse complement strand
AAATCATGACATAAAATAGTGTTTTTTTTCGTAGAAAGCAAAATGTCAAGAGTAGGTGCCAGGGTCTTATCTGCATCTACTAAGGTTCAGGGATCTGGAGAAAGGGCTGTGATGCAAATTAATAAAGAGGCTTGAGAAGAAATATGAATTTGGAAGGCATTTTGGGGGAACCAGAGGAGGCTTAGTTCTAGTAACTAAGTTTTTTGAATCTCTAGGCCCAAGGCTTTTTATTCCCACATTTTGTCCTATAGCAAAGCAGATATACATATCAAAGGTAAGGTTTGGTAAACAGTACAGTATTATCAGGCTGGGGGAACTGCCCTCAGCTGTCTGGCAGTACGCAATAATATGTAGATCTTCAGCCCTGCTGAAGCCCAAGGTTCATCAACCTTTTGATGAACTTCTTGCATTTATGACCTGCTAGAATTAGCCCCCCCACAATTAGCTTTCCAGCTGACTTCTGACATAATTATGCTAACTACTGCACAACCAGGCCTGGGAGGGCTCCAGGGCATGTCCAGTCCATCTCTCCCAGGCCTGATTGGCCAGACCCCAGCAGCAAGCTAACCTACCAGTCAGAGTGTCTGCCCCCTGGTAGTCAGTGTGCGTCATAGTGACTGGTGGAACTGTCGGACGCTTAGCATATTAGGCTTTTATTATATAGGATTTTCGTTAATTCTCACCCGAGGATATTTTTTTCCCATTGATTTTTTTTTTAATCCTTACCCAAGGATATTTTCCATTGATTTTCAGAGAGAGGGAGAGACAGAGAGAAATATCGATGTGAGAGAAGCACATCAATTGGTTGCCTTCTGCAGGCAACTGGGCTGGGGAGGAGCCTGCAACCTAGGTATGTGCCCTTGACCAGGATGAACCTGGGTTCACAGTCCAGCACTATCCACAGCCAAACTGGCTAGGGTCCCATTGATTTTTTTATTTTTTAGAGAGAGTGGAAGGGAGAGGGAACAACAGATCAATTGTTTGCCTCTCACACAGTCCTCCTGCCCCCACCCGACCGAGCCAGAATTGACTGAGGTTCTTGTTAGAACACGATCCTGGCTATTCCTACCTATTCCAATTAATATACCTACTAGTTTCTGGGAGGAAAAGAACAGAATTACTAAACAAGGCTTGCTGGAAAACTCCTATAGAGGAATCTGTTCTTATTATAGAAAGCCAGGCCACCTTAAGAAGGATTATAGAAAACTGAAATGGGTTTTAGAAAGAGAAAAGAAACAGAAGCAAGCTTAAGGTTGCTCTGAGGACTATGAGAGGGTATTTTTCCTTCTTCCTAGTTTAGGATAAATTAAAATTGTAATAAAAGAGAAAATTACTAAGGCCCTTGTAGATACTGGGGCTACTTCATCTGTTTTTAACCAGATCCAACTAAGTTGCCTTCTTGCTCCTATGATAGGGGTGTCTAATCAACCAATGTCTGTTTTTCAATCAGAACCTGTTCCCTTCCCACTAGGTAATGTTACAAGGCAATATATATTTTTGCTAATCAAATGTACTCCAATTCATCTGATAGTATGAGATTTTCTTGAAAGCCAATGACACCCACATATACTTTTTCTAAAAGGGTGAAATGTATTTAGAACTAAGTAAATCAGATACTGATAAAAATTGGCAAATAATGATTTTAAAGGAACCTCCACAAAAGGAAATTAATCTTGAGACTAACCATTTGTTATAGGATGTTCCAATAAAACTTCAGGTCTTTTCTAGTCACCAATATCCTTTATGCAGAAGCTGGAATTGAGCCCAATATACAAGATTATTTTTAAAAGGGGGCTTAATTCCATGTACAAGCCCTTGTAATTTTCTTATCCTTCCAGTAAAAATAAAGCAAACAAAACAACAATAAAAAACCAATGAGAATGCACCCCTATGTTCATTGCAGCATTATTCACAGTGGCCAAGAGTTGGAAACAGCCAAAGTGCCCTATGTTAGAGGACTGGATAAAGAAGATTTGGTACATATACACAATGGAGTACTACACAGCCATAAGAAAGGATGAAATAGAGTCATTTACAACAACATGTATGGAACTTAAGAACATTATGTGAAGTGAAATAAGTCACACAGAGAAATCTAAGAACTATATGATTTAACTCATGTGGAATATAAAACTGAAACTTCTGAACACAAACAGCAGTGTGGTGGTTGCCAGAGGGAGGGGGGTGGGGTAAGAAAGGGGTCCTAATATGAGGTGACAGGAGAAGATTTGACTTTGGGTGGTGGGCACATGGTCCTATATACAGATTTTGTCAATTAGTAATCCACACATGAAACCTGTATGTCCATGATGACTAATGTCACCCCAATAAAATATAAAATAATTAAAAAGACACACCAATGGGAAAGGATAGAGATTTGTACAGAATCTCATAGTTATAAATAAAATAGTTATCCCCAGACATCCCATGGCTTTAAATCCACATAACCTGTTATCAGCTATTTCTGTGAACTATCAGTATTTTCAGTGGTATATTTATGTAGTATCTTTTGAAGCATTTCTGTAAAAAAGAAAGAGAAATACCTTTTTGCTTTTACCTGGACAAATTACAAGTTTACTTGAACAGTAATGCCTCAGGCAGTGGTTCTCAACCTTCTGGCCCTTTAAATACAGTTCCTCATGTTGTGACCCAACCATAAAATTATTTTCATTGCTACTTCATAACTGTAATGTTGCTACTGTTATGAATCATCATGTAAATATCTGAAACGCAGGATGGTCTTAGGCGACCCCCGTGAAAGGGTTGTTCCACCCCCAAAGGGACCGTGACCCACAGGTTGAGAACCACTGCCTTAGGGATATATGGAGAGTCCCACCTATTTGTATTAAATACTAAAAGCTGATTTGAATGGTGTTGAATTTTCCAGATATTTCACTCTAATCCAGTGGTTCCCAACATGAGGCACATGCCCCACAGGGAATCAATTTAATTTTTAAGGGGGGCAATTTGAGAATCAGCTATTTACAGTGATTTTTTTTGCATTTCTTATGGTTCTAGGGGCCTCATATACAGTATATAAATATATATTGTAACATATTTATGCATTTCAGCTCTCTATTATATGTTTTGAAACTTTATTTGCTATTTTTCATATCAATTCATACTATTATTTTTTTAAACAATTTCTTAGTGATTTCTTCCTCAGGACTTCAACTGTCCTTTTGTTCTTTGATTTTTCTCTTTCATGGAGGCCATGTTCTTTAGAAGCTTGTTTAGACCAAGTGAATGGCCTTTTAGGCTTCCTCCATGTGAATAGGAGTTCACTTTTTGAAGAATAAGAATTCTATATCACAGGGGTCATCAGGATTTTAGAGAGGCTTAGGTGGGGCATGGCCAAAAAAAGGTTGGGAACCACTGTTCTAACCCAATATGTAGATGCTTTACTTTTTGCTCTAGGACATGTCAGATTCCTTAAAGGATACAATTTGCCTATTACAACAGCTAGTCATAAAAGGACATAACGTCTCAAAGGACAAACTTCGATTCTGTTTACCCCGGGTAAAATACCTTGTTTATCTAATATTGAAAGATGGATGAACAAAAATAGATACAGAGACAAAGAAGCATCAAACAGACTGTCAAACTTCAGCGGGAAGGCGGGGGGTGGGGTGGGGTGGGGTTGGAAAGGGGTGGAGGAGAGGAAAGGGGGGGAAATGGGAGACATCTGTAATACTCTCAACAATGGGGGTGGGGATGGGGGAGGCCAGGAAGAGGTTAATGGGGGAAAGAGGAGACATATGCACTACTATTTGTAATACTTTAAACACTTAAAAAATAAATAAATAAAGATGGGCTACTAATTAACCCTGAAAGTCTCAGAGGAATAAAATCCTTTCTTTTCTAAAAAACAAACAAAGAAACAGTTTAGAAGGTTCCTGGGTCTGACTGGATACTGTCACAACTGGATTCCAAAAATTTTTATTAGTGGCCCAGCCTCTATATGTCTTTTTAAAATCAAAATGACTTGATCCAATTCAGTAGAACCAAGAAGGGAAACAAGCTGTAAAATCTCTAAAGACTTATCTATAGCTCCTGGTCTAGGCTACCTTAATTATAAACTTTCTAACTTTTTATACATGGAAATAAAGGGAATACTTTAGAACTCAAAAATGTTGAGATTATCACAGACCTATAGGACATTATGGTCAGCAGTTAAAATCAGTAGCTAAAAAGCTCCTCTGTATAACAGCCATCTCTGCTATAGATATGTTATGCAAACAAACAAAAAAGATAATTACGGGCTCTCCTTTGTTTATGTTATTCATTCAGTTGAATCTTCACTGAATTCTCATCACACTTGACAGTCAACTGGCTCTTGCTTTCTGCACCTATTTAACTTGATGTAACAGTCTTAACCCAGCAACTTTGCTACTTTCTTTACAGAATAAAGACATCCACAATTGTGTCTTGCTTAGTGACCATAATCTTGTTCCTAATAATAATTTACAGGAAACTCCTATTGAAAAGGCTGACTTAATTTGGTTTCCACATAGATCTTTGAAAGATAAACAGAGATGTTACCAAGTTGGATATGCAATAGCTTCCATGGTAGACATAATTGAATGTTCTTATTTACCTGAATAAGGTCTGGCCAATAAGCTGAATTAATTGTTCTAACTTGGACTTGTAAATTGGCCAAAGATCAAATAGTCAATACTTGCACTAATAGTAGCTAAAGCCTTGGTGTAGCTCACAACTCTAAAATGTTGTAGAAGCAGTGAGGCTTCTTAACTTTCTCAGGGAAGAAAAGAAAATAGGTTGAAGAATTATTAGATGTCATACAGAATTGAAACAATAGGCAATTATCAAAATTCCAGATCATTCCAAAGCTGCCACAATGAAAGTAACAGGAAATCATTTAGCTGATGCTGCAGCTAGACAGGCAGCATTAAACAGCCAAATTATCTAAACCTTAGAATGCATCTTACTTCCTATTAAATCAATAAAAACTTTCTTTTACAGTTTCAATAAACAACTGCATAAGAATAAAAGAGGATATAGCAACAAAAAGGGAGAAATTTTGACCCAGACAAGCAGACATGGTTCCCTATAGGGACTCAATTACCTGTACTTTAACATGCACATGAGCTAACACATTGGGGTCCTAAAATATGATTTTATAGAGTAAACAATATTACTGGAAAACTTCTACTGTAGCTCATAAAGTGTGTAGCAGATGTTCTATTTATCCAAATATAACCCTAAAGTCATCCCAAGTGTCCCAAGGACATTTTACACTTTCTTTAAATCTATTTGAGGTATGGTAATTGGATTTTATCTAAATGCCACTATCTCAAGAATACAAATATTTGTTAGTTATGATTTGTATCTTGTGTGTGTGTGTGTTTTACTGGATTGAGGCATTCTCTTGGAGGAGAGCAACAGACTTAATGCTAGGTAAATTGTTATTTAAAAAAGTTAATTCCCAATTAGGGAATTTTCTCTGAGTTACAGTGATTGAGGGACTCATTTTACTGGGCAAATAATGCAATCTATTTATAATAGTTGGCCTATTCTATAATATATTTATTGTGCCTATCACCTTAGTTCTATGGATTGGTGGACCATACAAATGGTACAATTAAAATGTAACTAGGGCCCTAGCTGGTTTGGCTCAGTGGATAGAACGTGGGCCTGCAGACCAAAGGGTCCCGGGTTTCATTCTGGTCAAGGGTACCTACCTCAGTTGCAGGCTCCTCCCCAGCCCAGGCCCTAGTCAGGGCATGTGCAAGAGGCAACCAATCAATGTGTTTCTCTCATATCAATAATTTCTTTCTGTCTTTCCCTCTCTCTCCACTCTCTAAAAATCAATGGAAAAATATCCTTGGGTGAAGATTAAAAAACAAACAAAAAAACCCAACTAGGTAAATTTGTAGAAGCTTTTCATTTCCTTGGTTTAAAACTCTTTTATAGTACTTCTCAACTTGAAATCTACTTATTTTGGAAACACATAGTTTTTCCTATTAAATAGTCACTGGTCATCCTTTGTATTGAGATAAAGAGACATATGAATCAACCTTATATAAAAAAAAAAACTAGTGGCCTGGTGCATGAATTTGTGCACATTGAAAGGAAATTAATTAGAAGAAATATTTTGATATTGCTATTCGCCCTTTCTCTATAATAGAAATGTCAACCAAATTCACAATCGACAATGACAGATTGAAACACACGTGTGTAGCCCAACCAGCGTGGCTCAGTGGTTGAGCATTGATTTATGAACCAGGAGGTCGCGGGTTCAACTCCTGGTCAGGGCACATGCCCCGGTTGCAGAAGGAGGCAGCCTATCAATGATTCTCTCTTATCGTTGATGTTTCTATCTTTCTCTCCCTCTCCCTTCCTCTCTGAAGTCAATAATTAAAAAAAATAAAAATAAAAAAGAAACACACATGTGCAATTGGCACCAGTGAGAGCTTTATATGTACTGCGTGTGCATGAGTCAACTTAGCCTTTTATATATATACTAGAGGCCTGGTGCACAAAAATATGTGAACTCAGGGGGGACCTTCAGTCTGGGACCCCTTGGAGAATGTCCCCCTGCTGGCTTAGGCCCGCTCCCTGGGAGATCGGGCCCAAGCTGGCAGTCAGACATCCCTCTGGCAGCCCAGCAGCCCTTGGGGGATGTCCACTTGCCCCACTTGCCAGCGGGGCG
>NW_006293310.1:224360-230242 GCF_000327345.1 Myotis davidii | reverse complement strand
AGAGTACCCCGTGGTTAAGAGCGCACACTCTGGAGCCAGGCTGCTTGGCTGTGTATTCTGCTTCTTCCACTTGTTAGCTCTGTGATGTTGGGCACATTACTTAACCTCCCTGCGCTTAAATACCCTTATCTGTGAGTGGGGATGGGAATAGTTTCTATTTCCTAGGGTTACCACGAGGATTAATGAATTATTACGTACTAGAGGCCGGGTGCACGAAATCTGTGCACGTGGCAGGGGGGGGATCCCTCAGCCCAACCTGCACCCTCTCCAATCCAGGAGCCCTCAGGGGATGTCCTACTGATGGCTTGGGCCCACTCCCCATGGTTCTCTGCTCTCTGTGGAGCCTGCATGCTCCATACCACGGTGATGGGCAAGCAGGCCCTGCTGGCCGCAGACACTCCAGAGGCGGCAGAGCAGCAAGGCTTGATCCACTACCGGAGTGGGCAGATCCTGCCTCTCCGCTTGGTTCCTGTGATCCCTGGCCGGGCTGATAGGCCCAAACACTCCAGAGGAGGCAGAGCAGCGTGGCTTGATCCTCTACCGGAGTGGGCGGATCCCCCCCTCTCCACTTGGTCCCCCCGACCCCTGGCACAACTTCTCTTCCAGGTAATTGTCAGCAACACAGCAGTAAATATCAATACGAAGAAGATTATTATTGTAGATCATGCAGGGAGAACAAAGGGTAAAATATTTAACTGCAGCAGTGTTTGACTATATGCTGTGCAGTGAGAAAACCTGAAATCATTTTCAAAGTCCACCATTTCTTTCCCTTTCTTTCTTTCTTTCTTCCTTTCGATGTCATTACCCGGCGCCCACAGCCACTGTTTTCGGGCTGGGATGGGCTGTGGGCCACATCTTGTGCCATAGGGGTCTCTGTAGCGTTGGTTGCGATTTGGTGGGGTGTCACTCCAGGGTGATGGCGGGGCCTGTGTCCCACTTGTGGGAAATCAAGTGTTCCTTTGTGGATGCCAAGTCAGCACTGCCATTCCTCTGTGAATGGCCAGTGCGCATCACCACAGCTCCTGCATTGAGCGTCTGCCCCTGGTGGTCAGTGTGCATCATAGAGACTGGTTGGACAGTCAGACACTTAGCATATTAGCCTTTTATATATATAAGTATATTCTGCATTATTATCAATAACATATTAACCAACTTATAGAAACTAGTGTATTAGTGACATTCATTCCAAGAGACAAAGATTTTAAAGACCGTGACTAACAACCAGGAGATTTTGTCCATTGGAAAAGACATTAATTGAAGATGCTCTTCAACATTGTTGAAGTGGATTTTATGACATCTGCCCCTGTCTGACATTTGCCTCCACCTACAGTGGCTATCAAAGATTTCTTAAGGATGAGAAGCTGCCAAATCAGAAATAGACAGCTTATCCCAAGACATCAACAAAGTCTACAATTTATAAATCTACACATTAGTGTTGAACTTTGTTATCTGTCTGCTAATAATCTTAGTCATAATAATAATTGTACTTATTCTTTAGATATATAGCCCAACTGTTAATAATTGCTGAAGGTATCCTATATAATAAAAGCCTAATATGCTAAGTGTCCGGTCATCCGGTCAACCAATCAAAGCATAATATGCTAATGATATGCTAAGACCGCTCAACCCCTTGCCATGACGTGCACTGACCACCACGAGGCAGATGCTCTGACTGGTAGGTTAGCTTGCTGCTGGCTTCCAGCCAATCAGGATTGAGAGAGACGGGCTGGACATGCCCTGGAGCCCTCCCATGGACCCTCCCCGGCTGGCCAACCCCCCATGTCTTTCCCCGGCCCTGATCATGCACCGGTGGGGTCCCTTGGCCTAACCTGTGCCCTCTCGGAATCCCAGACCCCTCGGGGGATGTTGGAGAGCTGGTTTCAGCCCAATCCCACAGGCCAGGCTGAGGGACCCCACTGGTGCATGAATTTATGCACCCGGCCACTAGTATAAGATAACTTTAGTATTATTAATAATACTCTTAATGTCTTTGCTTTTGAAATTTATAAGGAATGCTTTTGCAAAGGAAGGAAAGGAATGTGTGTTTGTAAGAGAAGTTAAAAGTAAGTCGTTTGTTCTAAAAATTGGTTATTTCTGAATGAGTAAAAAAAGACTAAGGAGAATTTAAAAAGTTATAGAACAGTGGTTCTCAACCTTCCTAATGCCGCGACCCTTTAATACAGTTCCTCATGTTGTGGTGACCCCCAACCATAAAATTATTTTCATTGCTACTTCATAACTGTAATTTTGCTACTGTTATGAATCGGAATGTAAATATCTGATATGCAGAATGTATTTTCATTGTTACAAATTGAACATAATTAAAGCATAGTGATTAATCACAAAAACAATATGTAATTATATATGTGTTTTCCGATGGTCTTAGGCGACCCCTGTGAAAGGGTCGTTTGACCCCCAAAGGGGTCGCGACCCATAGGTTGAGAACCGCTGTTATAGAAGGTCAGTGGAAAAGAAATATTGAGAAGGGAATTTTATGTATAAATGTTAGAAATCAATTATGGGAATGTGCTTGCCCCTTATCCCAACAAGGACTACTAACTACATTCAGATGGAAGTTGAAGTGTTTATAAATCACGGCTGTCTATAACTACTGCTGAAGCACAGCACATTTACTTATGAAACTCTTGCTGTCCTTCTCGCCTCTGAAATTTTTAGATGGTAAATTGTAATTTGTAGCATTGTGTTCTTTTAGCCATGTCTCTGAATAAAATTACACTTACAGCTTCCAATCGCACAAATAGTGGGAATCAGATTAATAATAAATGGCACTTGAATGCTTCCAGTGGGAAGTAGATAGGACATAGTAAATGGGAACTCATTTCATGATCAGATTATGAAGACTTAAGAGGTGTATGGTATGACCTCAAAGTATAAGCAAATGTTTTCTTTCTTTTTTTTTTAAACATGTTTTATTGATTTTTTACAGAGAGGAAGGGAGAGGGATAAAGAGTTAGAAACATCGATGAGAGAGACATTGATCAGCTGCCTCCTGCACACCCCCCACAGGGGATGTGCCCACAGCCAAGGTACATGCCCTTGACCGGAATTGAACCCGGGACCCTTTAGACCGCAGGCCGATGCTCTATCCACTGAGCCAAACCGGGCAGGGCCTATAAGCAAATGCTATATTAGATGCAAAATGTAGAGAAGTGAGACAGCCAGCAAAACCTGGATCTGATAGCTTATAGACTAGAAATGATCCAGTGTTTTTGTTAATGAACATAAGACCTAACTGGCTCCCATTTACTTGATTTTCACTTTTCAGAAACATTCAGCCTTGACTTTCGTCCAAGGTTACGATCTTGCCTCATCTGCAATAGTCCATCATTCAGTAAGACAAATGCTGACAGTAAGATTTCCTAGAAATTAGCCTTATACCATGGCACCACATTATCCAACTAAAAGGTTGGTCATCAATGCATCCTTTGGATGGATTTATGCCCAAAAGGAAGAAGTGTGGACAAGAGGGCCATATACTAAACTTGACAAGCTCAGGCAAGGCCTGCATGTGAGCCTTACAAACTCAGAGACCTAAAGTAACCATATAGAATGATCTGAAATTAAAACTTTCTAGCTAAAAGTGAGTCATGGTGGAGAACCGAAGATGGCGGCATAGGTTAACGCCGGAGATTGCTGCCTTGAACAACCAATTCAAATTAAGCTTGAACCAGGGAACGGACAACATCCAGAACCACAGGAGGGCTGGCTGAGTGGAAATTCTACAACTAGGAGTAAAGAGAATATCATATCCAGACTCAGAGGAGCCGCAGTGCTGAAGTGAAATTCTGAGGTGTGAGTGTGCGGAGGGTGATGTGGGGACAGGGACACATTGAGTCATGGTGGGTAGTCATGTTATAGGTTGGTATTTTTCTTGACAAATGTCAATCTTTACCTTAACTAAGCCTGTCCATTGTCTTTTTGCATCTACAATAATCCTTTTTTCAGACTTCTCAGGGCACAATCCCCCACCAGAGCTGGAGACCACAGAGCATCTCATTATTTTTTATATTGCGTTATAAAATGTTAACTATCCTATATCCACCTATGTAAAAGAAGTATGTGTCTATTTGTTTTCCTTTTTATCCAATCACACAGAACCCCCCCCCCCTAATCTATCACCTATGAATTTTATATAACATCTTCTCAATCCATTGAGATTTTGCTTCCAGGCAATTGTCATTTTGGCTCAAATAAACTTATAACAATTCTCTACAGGTTTGGGCATTTCTTACTTTGACAGCTCAAAAGTATTATTAGTCTCAATGAAATAGAATATTGGTGCAGTGGTATGTTTTTAATACCTATATTTGTTTATATTATCTGAACGTAAACATGAATTTTTAAGAGTAGAAATCAGAGGTATTATCACCTACAGTGGTAACCTTACCAGTTCCCTTTTGTTCATTAGCCTTGTCTTCCTCCTTCTGAAGCAATGTGTTAAGAACCAGACGACAAACCTGTAAGTGTTTTTGTATTACAGAAGAGGAACCACAAAATATGAATTTGGGAGTTTATTTACCTGGTCTTGAGAAAGAGAGAGAAACTTAATCTCCCTAAACAAGCTATAAATGAGAAATAAAATAGAGGATTTCAATATTCTTTTCCTTTGGAATATAAAGGATGTGGGGGGTGGGGGTGGCGGGTAGCCCAAATGCCTCCAGCTTGGCAGACCCAGGAAAATTTCTTACATTTTAAATTTTATTCCCCTTTAAAATATAAACACATACTTCTCTTAGACAGATATGAGCAGAGCAAGGATAATGGGCCAGGTACACAAGGTCACCAGAGCAGAAAGTCCTGGGTACTTAGGTGAAACCTTGTTCCCAGGGTGACCTTTCCTCCCCTAGCATATGGCTAGTCATTCAGTTTAGACTCCCTGGCCTTTCCTCCCTAGAGATAACATCTAGGCCTCAGGTTTATTTCAGATCCAGGCCCAGAAAAATAGCAAAACCAGACATGCAACTTCATAGTCAAGGCTGCCCTCAGAACCAGCTACATTGAATAATGACCCCCTGCCAAGGTGCCAGCCAATCAATCAGTGGACTTAGACCCTGAAAGGACACACCTGGAAAGCTGCTGAATATTCTATTAAGATCTTCCCCTGGGACCTCCCCTAAAATGTCCACCCTTAAAACCCTTAGGACTGAGGACTCAGTGGGCTTCCTCACCCTCTCCCCCTATCCTCCCAGATATGTCACCTTTGCCTTTCTCACTTCTAAGCTCCAAGGGCCCTTTCTTTACCTCTATAACGTGTTTCCTAAGCCCATTTCTTCTATAAATTACTTCTACCTCAGTAATTTTCCAAATAAATGTTCTTTTGTAGTTTGAGTCTTAACTCTGAATTCTTTCCTAGCTAGACTCAAGTACCAAGATTGCTGAACCCAGGTCCAGTCTTATCCCACTGGTTTTAATACCTGGTGTCATTCTCACTGCCCCCATCATCCAGGGAAGAGCAAATTTCAGTCCAGTCATCTTTTAACTTCCAAGCTTTGTTGTTTTTTTTTAAATTAAATCTTTATTGTTCAGATTATTACATTTGTTCCTCTTTTTTCCTCCCATAACTCCCCTCCTCCCAGTTCCCGCCCCACCCTCTGCCCTCACTCCCCACCCACTGTCCTCATCCATAGGTGCATGATTTTTGTCCAGCCTCTTCCCGCATCTCCCACATCCCTTTCCCCCCCAAGAATAGTCAGTCCACTGCCTTTCTATGCCCCTGATTCTATTATAATCACCAGTTTATTCTGTTCATCAGATTATTTATTCACTAGATTTTTAGATTCACTTGTTGATAGATGTGTATTTGTTGTTCTTAATTTGTTTCTTTACCTTTTTCTTCTTCTTCCTCTTCTTAAAAGATCCCT
>NW_006293310.1:222808-223447 GCF_000327345.1 Myotis davidii | reverse complement strand
TCCAAACCCCCCTCCCGATTGAAAACAACAGCCTCACCCTCGGCCGCCAGCCCACTCCGCACGCACTCCGCACCTGAGTATTTCACTTCGGCACTGTGCCTCCTCTGAGTCTGGGTATGATATTCTCTTTCCTCCTAGTTGTAGAATTTCCACTCAGCCAGCCTTCCTGCGGTTCTGGATGATGTCCGTTCCGTCCTTTAATTGTATCTCTGAAGTGGTTGTTCGAGGCAGGAATCTCCGGCGTTAACCTATGCCACCATCTTGGTTTTCTATCGGATTTAGTTGGAATATATTTTTTTTCCCAAGCTTTGTTAATGTAGATTTCAGATTTATTTGTTCAGAAAGCCTTAATCATACAAAAATATTTTCTCTGCAGCCCTGCCATCCCTTGATCTTTTTATCTATGCTCTTTTCTTCTATATTTATATTCTTTCTTTCTGCAAATTGTTTTTAATTTTCCGAATATAAATACACATAAAGACAATTCTACACTATCGCATTGTGTATTTTCAAACCATTAGGTATAGCAAAGTCACTATTTGGTGCCACCTTGTTTCACATCTTTTTCTGAGATTCTTTCAGATCAAATTGCAAAAGCATTTGTGTATATATATATATACAAATATTAATATATATATT
>NW_006293310.1:221851-222662 GCF_000327345.1 Myotis davidii | reverse complement strand
CAGCCAGAGTGGCTCAATTGGTTGAGCATCATCTGGTGCACCAGAAGGCTGCTGGTTCTATTCCTGGTCAGGGCACATAACTGGGTTTCAGGTTTGACGTGTACAAAAGACAAGCAAATTTACATCTGGGTTAGTAGACAGCTTGCAACAACAATCACCAGCTCAGTATGGGTCCCAACTGCGTACTCACCGCATGCAAATACAGGTCTTGGTGGACTGCATCCAGCAACCTCCAGAGCTCAGCACTCCAACAGGCAACAATCGCCTACCTCTGCAACTGCACAGAAGAAAAGAAATTTTCAGTATATTTGAATTCAAACAAGATGTGAGTTGGCTCAGCTGGAGTCACATAGGTAGAGTGGGGCTCTTTTGTGGCAGTGAGTGTCAACCCAGGTCACAAATTAGAATCACTTGGGGTGATGTGGAAAATGCTAGTGCCTCAGGCCAACCCGCCAAGGTACTCTGTTGGTCTGGGGTGATTCTAATGTGCAGCCAACAATGAGAACACTATTTTGGGGAAATTACCAAGGGTCTAGAGGACCAGATTTTTAAATAATTGTGTGAAACAAAATTACAACAAGATTTGGCAGGGGATTGCAACATGATGTGTCAGTAGAAAGTAGTAAACATCTATTTTAACTTACCTTTCTGGGCAAAAACCTGTGTCCAGCTAGTTAAATTTGTGGGATTATTTATTTTCTGAATTGGCCTTTTCATACCAAAATAATATTTCTTTCAAGTGAAGAAAAATGTCATTCCCTCACATTTGTCATTATTTGAAGTCATATCTTGACCTTCCAAAATATAACTT
>NW_006293310.1:216869-221777 GCF_000327345.1 Myotis davidii | reverse complement strand
CCTGCCGATGTTATAGGTGATTTCCACAAAAGGCAATCTCAATAAGTCATTTTTTGGGTCTTATTTCCTTCCCAAAACATACATAACCATGTTAGTTGTTTCAGGAAAAAAATCTTTGGTTCTTATTTCAGCCTTAAGATTATAATTTATATTGGAACACAGAGGTCATTAAACCTTCTGGGATTCATTCAATTGTTCATTCATAGGGTACAGAAACTTACAGATATTTCTATTGCCCTGTAGACCTCTGTAGAAGAGCTCTTGCTTGGTAATGTGCAGATAAAGCCAGGATTAACTCATGCTTCTGATTACCCTTTATTATTCTTATTTTTAACTAGAGGCCCGGTGCACAAAAATTTGTGCACTGGGGGGGGGGCGGTAAGTCCCTCAGCCCAGCCTGTGCCCTTTCGAAGTCTGGGACCCCTTGGGGGATGACCACCTGCTGGCTTAGACCTACTCCCCGGGGATTGGGCCTAGGCTGGCAATCAGACATCCCTCTGGCAGCCTTGCAGCCCTTGGAGGATGTCCACTTGCCAGCGGGGAGCAGACCTACGCTGCAGTCGGACATCCTTATCCCTGCTGAGGAGGCAGGAGAGGCTCCCACCACCACCGCTGTACTGGCAGCCATCAGCCTGGCTTGTGGCTGAGCAGAGCTCCTCCATGTGGGAGCTCACTGACCACCCGAGGGCAGCTCCTTCACTGAGCGCCTTCTCCCTGGTGGTCAGTGTGTGTCATAGTGACCAGTCATTCCCAGTCATTCTGCTATTAGGGTCAATTTGCATGTTACTCTTTTATTATGTAGGAATACCTGGTCAGTCTGGATGAGGGGCTGATGGCTGTTTTCAGGCTGGCCATAGCCCCTTCAGGGTAGGGGGCCCCCCGGGGTGCCTGGCAAGCCTTGGTGAGGAGATGATGGCTGTTTGCAGGATAGCCACAGCTCCTTCAGTGTGGGGGTCCCCATTGGGGTGCTTGGCCATCCTGGGTGAGGGGGTGATGGCTGTTTGCAGGGTGGCCACAGCCTCCAGCCACCCAAGCTTCCAGTGGAGGCTGGCTGGAAGCAGGTATCTGGGATTTATTTGTCTTCTATAATTGAAACTTTGTTGCATGAGCAGAGGCTACACCTGGCTCATTTTTTTAAAATATTTTATTGATTCTTTACAGAGAAGAAGGGAGAGAGATAGAGAGTTAGAAACATCGATGAGAGAGAAACATCGTTCAGCTGCCTCCTGCACACTCCCCACTGGGGATGTGCCCGCAACCCAGGTACATGCCCTTGACCGGAATCGAACCTGGGACCTTTCAGTCCGCAGGCCGACGCTCTATCCAATGAGCCAAACCGGTTTCGGCTATTATTTATTATGTTTAAAATTTTAACAACTTATTATCTTGGCTTCATTCTTGTCACTTCCAACTGCTGCTCCAATTACTCAGGTATCAAAAATCATAATGAAAAAGCAAGAGAGAAGAATGTGGAAAAAACCATCTAGATAACTCTGGAGTATTGTCATGTGGGATAAACTCACCTCTCCAACCTACGAATGTCCCTGCATAATGCATAGGTTCTTCTTTCCTATGAGAAGTTGAGTCAAATTTTCAAAATGAAAAAAAGGACGTTGTATTAGTGCTTCTAGGCACAGAAAAAATTCTTTCATACCAAAAAACAATTGTTTTTCATGAAGTCAGTTCAGAGTGAGAGCCAGGACATATACACACTCCCTGTGAATATTCAGAAGTATTCTGGAGAAATATGGACCTCTTTATAGTCTGTGATTACTAAAATAATCCCAAAGCCTTTTAAAAAACAAGCAAGCAAACAAACAAACAAACAGAATTTCCTGTAAGAGACTGCTTATCTGAATGACTACATTTACTTTTACCGTAAAAAATAAAAACAAAAATCCATAATAACATACACAGTCTCTTTATTTCAGAAGATTGTCTTTACAAAAGGCTCATGAGCTACTTATAGTCATGGGTGACTTCTGAGTTGGGAGACAAAATTAAACCTATAGAGAGATGAAAAATAGGTTGATGTAATCACCAATAAATTTAAAAATATTACAGCAACTTCAGTATAATGGTTAATTATGTAATAAATCTCTGCAAAATGCAATTCCTACTTAATTTATTTCCAGTAGTCTTCTGAGAAAATGCCATGGTGTAAGGAAGGAGGTGTTAATTTATTAGAATAAAAGGAAAAGGCACTTTTTTCATTGATTAGAATGGCTATAACTGACTCATCAACCTCGTTGTTTCTGCTGTTTATATAACCCAAACATCCCAGCCACACCAGCCAAGAGTTTGTATAGGTGAAAGCCACAGTGATGAAACTCATATACCGTGTATAATTCAAAATCCACATCATTCAGGTAAATATTATATTAGGAATATTATTTCTGTTTAATAGCTAATGTGGCTGTGCTATATGACAATAAGATCAACTCAATATGAAATTTATTAAAAAAAGAAATTTATGCCCTAACTGTTTTGGCTCAGTGGACAGAGCGTCGGCCTGCAGACTGAAGGGTCCCAGGTTTAATTCCGGTCAGGGGCATGTACCTTGGTTGTGGGCACATCCCTAGTAGGGGGTGTGCAGGAGGCAGCTGATTGATGTTTCTCTCTCATCGATGTTTCCAACTTTCTATCCTTCTCCCTTCTTCTCTGTAAAACATCAATAAAACATATTTTAAAAAATTTATTTGGCCATGCAACTTTGGAATTATGAGGTTCTTAAATATAAAAAATCATGGATGATTTATTTTACATTTCACACATAAAGTGAGATCTCACACTGAAACATTACAAATCTGCTTAATACAAATTGGCAGAAAAGGAACACATTTAAATTCTCAGGCTCAGTCTCCACTTCCAGCACTCTGTTGGAACTCTTGTCTCCCTATTCCTTCCAGATGGTCTTGGGAGTATCAAGAAGGTATCTCATTAAGGCTCCAGAAACTAGCTCCCTTGGCCATCCTGTGGCACCCGTGTTTATCTCTTCTCCAGCTCTAGACTTTTATGGGAAAGTCTTTTTATACTGCTAATGCTTAAGACAGCAGCCACTGTTGGTTGTTTCCAAAGATGAGGCCAGAGCTGAGGCTTGTCCTGAAGCTGCACAAATCTCATGTTGAGGGCACTGATGTCTGCCTCGAAGGCACAGTCTCCCTTTGCCATGGAAAAGCCATGGGCAGTGGGTTCTGTTGCCCATGAATAGACAGCTGGTTGTTCAGCTCTTATGAGTTTTGCTTTCTCTTTACTTCAGACCCCTGGTTCTGAGACTGCATCAACTCAGACAGTCTGAAGACCTACCTCATTCTTTGATGTTGTCCACTGTCCTAGTTTCCAAATTGTTCTTTATGATTCTCTTAACAATGATAGGAGAGAGGCACATCAACTGGGTTGCCTCCCACCGAGCCCGGACCAGAGCCGGGAATCAAGCCTGCAACTGAGGTATGAGTTACGTGCCCTTGACCAGAGTCAAGCTTGGGACTCTTCAGTCCGTGGGCAGACACTCTATCCACTGAGCCAAACCAGCTAGGGCTAGAATGAGTTTCCTTTAGAGGCACATTATCATAAATGCTTAAGGATCCCCAATTCTACCTCTCAAGTTTCTAAGTTTACCTGATTTCTATGGTGAATAAAATTTAGATTCAAGCTGAGTTCCTTGCTATACTTCAGGAGAATGTTCTAAATTACATTCCCCCCCCCCCCCCCAGTTTTTTTTTATCTTCCTTAGTAAAGTAGTACATCACCCTGAGAGTAGCAACCATTTCAATTTTAAGTCAATAATCAGCTCCCAGAAAAAAGTCAGGCACACAATGAATATTTGTTGAGTGAATGAGAGCATTTATTTGCAAATATATATATATATATCAAGACTAAATCTCTTTTTCTGGTACACTCATCAAGGTCAAATTCCAATCTTTGTTCCTTTTGGCATTGGTGTCAGACGTCTGAACAGGGCCAGGGCATAAGCCACCATGGCAGAATAGTTAGGAGTCAGACAAACCTGAAGCAGCATAGTGATTGGACAAGTTAGCTGACCTTTTTGACCCCCTTTCCTCACTGTGTAAAGGGAATACCATCTAAGCATAAGATTGCGTGAAGATTAAATAAGGCAAGTCTTTAACATTGTACCTGTCAAATAATATTTGCCCAACAGATGGTAGCTATTAAAAATATTATTGATGATTTTAGAGAAGGAAAAAGAATCCTAAGTATTTGGATATTATTTGAGTTTGTCACTGTCGTCTCTGAACATAGAGCTTGGAAATCATGAAACTTCAAATCTTATGCATAGATATAGATATAGTTAATTCAGTTTAAATTAAAAATTTATATGTTTATATAAAACATGCAGAATTTGGGGAACATTTCTATATATATATATATGGATAGGAATAATATTGCAGCAAATTAGTGTGGAGCCCAATGTATAAGAAGGTTTTTATTTTGGGTTATCAATATTTCTGCTTCTGTTATTATTACCTAGCTGTGTTCCTGGAGGCAGAGGCTATTTGGCTTTTTTGATCTCTATACCCTGTGTATGAATACAGTGTCAGAAAGTTAATAAATGTTTGGGCAATGATTGCAACAAGTAGCTCCATTTCTGAAATACTGTTTTACCTACTAATTATAGATAAAGAACACATAGAAGTAACTGTAAAATTATTGTCTAGAAGAAACAATAGTTTGGGAATTGTACTATATAAAATTTGTGTAGTTTTTTAAAGGTGATTATGATAATATTTGAGTGTGAAAAACTTACATTTATAAAGTATGTTATATATTGAGTTAAAATAACCAGAAAACCTGAAGTTATAGTTGTACCAGATTAATGTGATGGTTTAATGAATTTTTAAGATTGCTAATTTTTCATATACTTGACTAAATGTACAACTTAGTATCTAC
>NW_006293310.1:214058-216733 GCF_000327345.1 Myotis davidii | reverse complement strand
TATCCACTGAGCCAAACCAGTTTCGGCTAGTATCTACTCTTGACTTTCCCTTAGATGCAAAGCTCCTTTGAAGGTAGAAAAATATTGTTTGGACCAAACCCAATGCAAGTAAATTTTGTTTTATTCTTCAAATAATTATAATTGAAACCTAATTATGACTTATGAGCATAAAAACCTACTAATGACACTATGGAAAACTAAATAATTAGATAATACTCCCAGTTTGAAATAACCAGAAATACTGGGAAATATATAACTAACTTAATTTTAAATGTATAGCTGAGTTCACAAGAAAGTGAAGGAATTTCTTAGTGAGTAAAAATAAAGAGAAACTAACCCATCTTCAACCGAAGTCTGACAGACAGAGATTGAAGGTTTGGATGGTCTCTGGAAGATGAAAAGGGGATTGCCAGTCCCAGTAACTATGGAAATTGGGTTTTAAAGGCCATGTAGGAACAGGTAAGGTCTTGGGTCTATTCAAGGTAGAGAGATGGAACTGAAATAATTATAAACTGAAACTCTAGATAAAATCAATGAAAGTTTTACTCAAAAATAATCTGTCATTATCAACTGTCACAAGGAAATAATATTTACCTATCTTGTTTTTGTATTTTGGGAAAACAAATTCTCTTGAGAACTTGTAACTATGGGTGCACATTCTTGTTACTTGGATCTTGAATTTATATTACCTATATGAAAAGGGAATCCTCAATTTAAGAAATTGACAAGAAATATTGTCTAGGCTGATAATATCTTGGAGTTCCTGACAAAAACTCTCTGGAGATCCATACCTTCAACTCAAGCAACATGTTATTCTCACAGATGAATTCCATTGAATGTGAGCTCATAATTAAAAATTTTAATAATTTGTAGAAATCCATTAAGAGCAAAATTCAGCAGATACCACAAATAGCAAAACTAGAATCCTAGAATTATTTCCCCCAGAGAAACATTATAAAATAATCTATAACATAAAGAAATAATTGAAACCATAAGAAGAGAATAAATCCCTAAATATGATAACTCAGTAGATTTAGAAAAATATATAGAACTTCTAGAATTGAAATATATATTTGTTGAAATTAAAGTCTTATTGGACAACTTTAACAGCATATTAGACACTGCTCAAGAGAGAAACAGTAAATTAGAATATAGATTTTAATAAATTCCTCAGAAAGTAGTACAGAGAGCTAGAGATGGAAAATATGAAAGAAAGGAAGTAAATGAGGACTTCAAAAATATATATCTAGACAAAGTTCCAGAAGTAGAAATGGATAAGAGAGAGAATGTGGAAGATGATTATTCAAAGTAATAAGGGCTAAAAATTTTCCAGAATTGAATCTGGGTAAAATAACCAAAAAAGTAAACCCACACAGGAACACATAGTGGTCAAATGGTAAATCAAATAAAAGCTTAAAAGGAACCCGAGAGTCAAAAAAAACAGATTCCCTAAGAAAGAAAGACAGATTGATAGCAGATGTCTTAACTGCAACAAAAGAAGCCAGACTACACTAGAACCTTGTCATGCTGAAATAAAACTATGATTAATCCAGAATGTTATACTCAGCTAAACTATCATTAAAGAATGGGGGTCAAAGAAAGATGCTTTCAGAGAAACAAAAGTTAAATCTACTCTTCACACACTCTCACTGAAAAAGCTATAAAATATATAATTCAGTAAGAAGTAAATTGAATCCAGAATGGAATAAGATGCAAGAAGGAGCGATGGTTAAAAATTTTATAAATAGCCCTTCCGGGCCTCAGCGAGCAGGGGGGAGGCACGGGGCGCGGGGAGCTGGGTGGCCGCTGGCCCCGCCCCAGTCCCCATGGGCCAGTCCCCAGTGTGCGCACCCTGGCTGCGTGCACCGAGAGCTTGGCTGCTGGGGCCGGGTGCAACATCTCCATGTCGGCAGTTTGGGCAGCCCACTCCAGCTCGTGGTGCACAGAGCCATGGCCTGGCAGGTGTGCCTGATGCCTAGTTAAGACGGAAGGAGGGGAGAACCAAGATGGCGGCATAAGGCATAGGCCTGTGCGTGCTGCCTCCCACAACAACATTGAAACTACCAACTATAAGACAAAACAGCTATCATCCAGAACCATGGGAAAGCTGGCCCAGTGGAAGTTCTACAACTGGAAGGAAAGAAAGAAGTGCATTGAGACTGTGTAGGAGGTGCAGAGGCGCCAAGAACAGAGGTACGGAGTCGCGCACCAGGGGGGCTGCAACTGGATGCGTGGTTTTTTTCAATCGGAAGGGGATACAAGCTCTCGAATCCACTGAGGAGGGGGATTCTGAGGTCTCAGACCCCTACGGGGAGAGGCGGGACGGCCTTGCAGCGGGTCGGAGAGCGAGGGTGGCTTTCTCGCGGAGCTGCTCGTAGGAATCATTGTTGCTGTGGGGGCGCGGCACTTGGGGATGTGGAGACGTAGAGTCTCGGAGAGGCGAGGAGTCACAGAGACGCTGATGTCAACCATTGCTGTTTGCTCCGCCCTGGTGATTCTCTGAGACCCCGCCCTACTCAATTTACATCCCCGCCCAAGCTGTGCCAGTGGCACAAAAGGAACCACCTGCGCTTTTGCAGCCCAGCCCAGCAGACTGCAGATTTCAACTCCTCGCATCCATAAGGGACGCACTCAAGAAGCAGAATCAGGTTCTGAGGAAGCCAGAGCTGGACTCC
>NW_006293310.1:211141-213484 GCF_000327345.1 Myotis davidii | reverse complement strand
GAGAGAGGATACAAATTATGAACAACAAATACACATCTATCAACAAGAGAATCTGAAAATCAAGTTGAGAATCTGATAAACAGAATGAACTGGTGATTATAATAAAATCAGGGGCATAGAATGGGAATGGACTGGCTATTCTTGGGGAGTAAAGGGGTGAGGGGGATGCGGGAAGAGACTGGACAAAAATCGTGCACCTATGGATGAGGACAGTGGGTGGGGAGTGAGGGTGGAGGGTGGGGTGGAAACTGGGAGGAGGGGAGCTATGGGGGGAAAAAAGGGGAACAGCTGTAATAATCTGAACAAACATTTATTTAAAAAATTTTATAAATAGATGGACACATCTAAAATATCAATATTGTAAAAGAACTATAAAAGTATTAGCAACAAGGCAAAACTAAAATATTGATCCAAAGCAATGTAAAGGAAGAGTGGAAATGAGCAGAAAAGAATCCATCTATGGTCCTTGTATTGCTCTAGAATAGAGATATTTAATTTTATTTTAACTTTGTTAAGCAAGATAGTAATTTAAATTTTTAAGGGAAAAATCACTGACAAGAATAGACTTTATAGCTCCCCAACCAGTAGAAATAAGAAAAGAAAACCTTAATCAATACAAAAGAAGAAGTAAATAATTTAAAAAGAGCAAAGTGTAGAAATAGCATGGAATAGAAAACACAAAATAACAGGCTAAAAATCAATCTAAATAATGGTGTTTCTGCCACAATATAACATCTGTATATATACAGATGTTCCAACTATTGTGACTGAAAGGAATACCTTCAGTCCATGAAATACCTTGAAATACCTTTCAGTCCATGAAATACCTTGAGCAATACCATGAGCAAATATTTCAGTTCTTGAAATACCTTTCAGTCCATGAAACCAGACATTAAAAATAAGATAGCTTAAGGGGAAAAAAGGTTGGGGAAAGATTATAATATTTAGCCATATCTATGACAGCCAATAATACTCAACCAGAGAGAGAATTATGGAGAGAGGCAAAAGGATCATATAAACATATAATTGCTTAAATATGTGTGGCACACTATCTTTAATAATACTAGCTTGGTCTTAATTAAATATCAAATGGCATATTGTTTATGCCATTCCACTTTCCTCTATAAGTGTACATAATGAAATAGACTTTTTCTTCACAGCATTGCAGCCAATGGGGGATGGGAGGAGAAAATAAGAGAATGCAGAGAACCAAATTGCTCAAAGTTCATCTTATTTGAAATGCAAGCATAGGGAAGAACTTCAGGGAGACTGGAAGCAATGTAAGATTCTTAAATTGCTGTGAAATTCACCATTGCATAAAGTTCATGTGAACTTTCATACTCGGATGAGAGACTGAAGATGTATATTTGCTTGAGGAAAACAGAATGGTGTTGTATTCAATAAAAAGGAAACATCATGGCATAAATGAAATAATGAGCAGCCAAGGTTGAGAACCTTGGCTGCACATTCAACCAGAGGTATTATTCAAAATATCTAATAACTTTTTTGGTACCTTGAGGAAGATATAGTTCCCATAGGTGGCCATGTAAGGGCAATTCCAAGGGAGCACAAACCTGCAATGATGGGTCACAACCTCAAGAATCAGATGGGGACTGGGCATTTGTTCACTGAGTGCCAACACTCTTGACTGAAATGACATCTTCCTAGCTGAAGACTGAGTCTTCTCTGGTTGGGAGGATGTATCAAGGTGGAAGCTGGTGCATGGGAGTTGTGGTGGGCTAGTTGGAAGGCCACTGGGCACCATGTACCCAGGAAGCACACACTTGGGGCTCTTCAGACCTCCAGTGGTTACATCAGTGTGGGAGAGGACTAAAGGGGCATAAGGCAGCAGCTATTTACCAGTTAGCATGGGAGCATTTCTGAATTTAAACAACCTAGTTTGAGCTTTTTCTAGTAAAACTGGATGTTTAGTGGGATTCCTGATTGCTGTAAGATATCAGAACATGAGCAAAGAAATGAATAAATAAGAGGGCAAGGGGATCATAGGTCAGTGGATAATACATAGAGTTAATTATAGAGGTATAGCCCTTCCCAAATTTCCTGCATATGGCAACTTATCCCAATGCTCTTTTAAAAATTTATTTATTTATTTATTATAATTCTTTATTGTTCAGATTATTACAGTTGTTCCTCTTTTTTCCGCCATAGCTACCCTTCACCTGGTTCCCACCCCACCCCATACCCTTACCCCCCCACATTGTCCTCGTCCATAGGTGTAAGATTTTTGTCCAATATCTTCCTGTACCCCCACACCCCCTCCCCCCTGAGAGTTGTCAGTCCATTCCCTTTCTGTGCCCCTGATTCTATTTTATATTCACCAGT
>NW_006293310.1:206962-209557 GCF_000327345.1 Myotis davidii | reverse complement strand
TGTGAGGGGCGGGGTCTCTGGGAATCACCGGGGCGGAGCAAACAGCAATGGCTTCCCTGAACCAGAGAAGTCCCTGATTCTCAGCGTCCTGAGCACCCAAGCAGGAACAATGATTGCTGCGAGCCCCTTCTAAGAGTAAGCCGCCCTCATGTTCCTGTCCCAATGCCAGACAGTACAGTTTCTCCCCGTATGTGTCTGGGTCCCCCAGAGTCTTGCCTGTAACTGGAATTCAGAGCAAGGGGGAGCTTGTATCTCCCTCCCGGTTTAAAGAACAGCACATCCAGGTGCCAGCACTTTCTGTGCCTCCGCACCTCTTACTGGTCTCAATGAGCTTTCTTCACCTCTCTAGTTGTGGAACTTCTACTTGGCCAGCTATCCCGAGGTTCTGGGTGGTAGTTGTTCTGCCGTTTAATTGTAATTTTGATGTGGTCGTGAGAGGCAGCAAGTATAGGTGATTACCTATTTCTTGGTTTCTCCTATTTATTTATTTTAATAAAATATTTTTATTGATTTCAGAGGGTAAGGGAGAGGGAGAGAGAGATAGAAACATCAGTGATGAGAGAGAATCATTGATTGGCTGCTTCCTGCATGCCCCATACTGGGGATTGAGCCAACAACCTGGGCATGTGCTCCAACGGGGATCAAACCGTGACCTCCTGGTTCATAGGTCAATGCTCAACCACCACACTGGTCAGGCACCCCAGTGCTTCTTATAGTGCCTCTGTCCTTGAATTAGTTTACATTGATTTCTTTGTTGTTGTTGTTTTTAATTTCTTTGTTGACATTTTGACATACCTCTTCATTTCTGAGTGGCTTTGCTCTCAGGGAATATTAAAATTCCTTCCCAGGGAGCAAAATGTCTACTAACCAAGATAAATTGTGGTTGCAAGCGTAAGTATATCTCATTTAGTGGTAGCCTTCAATAAAGGTGTTCATGAAAAATTGTCTGCAGCATTAATTTATGTAAAGAGATAAATTTCCTTTTGATTATGTTTTCAGAGGTAGCACTTTGGAAAATGAGATTATGATTCCACAAGTGCTCAGTAAAAGATATTTTGCTGCAAAAAAAAATTTACTGTCACAAATTAGTTTCTAGTCTCCAACAGGCCATGGCAAGTAGTATTTCTTATTGTACACTGTGAAATCGGTTAATTTATATGATAGAATGAATTTGGATTTATTTATTTATTTATTTTCAAATAGATTTTTTAAAAAATTCCAAAACACATCTTATCTATCTATTTTTTTAAGTCATTTTCCTTTTAAAAAAATTTATCTTTATTGTTGAAAGTATTTCTTTTTTTCTTGCTCTCTTTTCCTTTGGCACCCCCATGATGTGAATGTTGGCATGCTTGAAGTTGTTGCAGAGGTTCCTTACAGTATCCACAGTTTTTTTGGGATTTTGCTGTTCTGATTGTGTGTTTTCTGCTTCCTTATATTCCAAATCGTTGATTTGATTCAATATCCCTATTTTAGAAGTGAGGAACTCAGGTTCAGAGGTGTTAAATAACTTGTCCAAGGCAAACCTAGCAGGAAAGGACGCATGCAATCTCAGGCAGTCTGACTCCTAAACTCATGTTCCTAACTTCCAGACAACATTACCTCCAGAGGCTCCTACACCACACTTTGGTAACCACTAGCTTAAATAAAATTTACAGGGATGATTAGGAGGGTTTGAAATGGTTGACCTGAGCCTGGAAGACAGAATGGTAGATAGGGAAAGCTGAAGCATCACCTACCAGGATCAAATTCCAGCAGTTTTTCCCACTTTCCACTTCAGTAAGCCATTCCCAGGGTCTTGACACCTGAAAACAATCTTGTTTTTATAGCTTAAGCTCCATTATCCCTCCTCTGAGCACGATCTCCTGGCTTGCCTGTTCTTGCACTCATTTATTTCTAGAACAAATGCTCTGCTATCTCATTGACCCACTCCCTTTACCCTGCCCCTTTCTGGACTCACTTCCTTTCCTCTCCAGTGTAACTTCAACACTTTCCTGCTAGTTATCCTGTATTTTTGTCTTGCCTGTCCTACAAAGCCCAGATGAGGATAAATGTAACCCTTGCTCTCTCCATCTTTTTATTTGGATTGTTGAGGGCTCCTGAAAACAAACAAACCAAACAGTTAACTCTATAGATTTATACCATGAAAGGATCACTAAAGCACCATTAGCAAGGCTGAACTGGAAATAACAAAGGGAGCTCATCAGGTGACAGAAAGAAAGAAAAGAGAAAGAAAGAAAGAAAGAAAGAAAGAAAGAAAGAAAGAAAGAAAGAAAGAAAGAAAGAAAGAAAGAAGGAAAGAAAGAAAGAAAGAAAGAAAGAAAGGGGAGGGAGGGAGGGAGAGAGAGAGAAAGAAAGAAAGAAAGAAAGAAAGAAAGAAAGAAAGAAAGAGGACTCATAGTACCCCAGCTGATGTTCTGGAGGCCCAAAAGACTGGATGTAAACCCAGCTATAGAGGCTAAAGTTTAAAATCCACAGCCTGGAAAAATATCCAGGTTCCTACGTCCTTGTTTTCATCATAAGTGTTATGGGTTGACTCAGCGAGATAGACCACCAACTCAGAATTTAAATTTGAGAGCCTTTATTAAGCTGGCC
>NW_006293310.1:198341-206890 GCF_000327345.1 Myotis davidii | reverse complement strand
ACCATATCTCAATGCCTGGCCTGATGTCAGTACCTTCCTATCTGTGTGTTTTAGGAACAGACAGCACAGCATGACCCGTCTGGCCGAAGCGCCAGATATGCAGCCCAGCACATAAGGAATGTAGTCAATTCTAGGCTAGGATCATAGAAGGACTTTTGGAGGCAAGGACTGTCCACCCAAGAGAGGTGTCCTTGGCTCCGTGTGAGATGAGGAGCTGAAATTGGAGTCCCAGACTAAAACTGCCTCCCAGGAAAGGATACCTCTCTGTGTAAGGGTAACTAGAAGCCTCTGTCCATGGGGTCTAGGAAAGAAGCAATCTTGTTCCAGGTGTGGCTGGAGTGAGGCAAAAAAGTCTCCTGAAGAAACTAAAACCTCAAACCTGTATCATAAAGGTGTGGTGTGGGAATCCCAGGCCAAAGAATTAATGTAAGCCCAGCTGTAGCCAATGCTATAAGGCAAGGAAAAGAAATGAGGCATACCCGGTCATGGTTTGTTTCCCGGTTAGGGCACATGCCCAGGTTGCAGGTTTGATCCCCAGCGTGGGGCATGCAGGAGGCAGCCAATCAATGATTTTCTCTCATTATTGATGTTTCACTCTCCCTCTCCCTTCCTCTCTGAGATCAATAAAAATATATTTTAAAAAAAGAAATAAGAGGCACAAGTTTTATAAAGGAAAAAATAAATTCATTACTTGTAGGTTCCATGATTGTGTATCTAGAAAATATAAAATAATCCTCAAACTATTCAAATTAATAAGTGGATTTAATGAGATCGCTGTGCATATATTTGCAAAATAAAAAGTAAACAAAACTAACATCTTTGCCTAATGCTTCAAACCCACTGTTCACGCCATCACTTGGCAGATGGCCTTGTCTTACAGACTACACAGAGAAAAATGAGGCTCTGAGGTTGGAGCTCTCTCAACTTCCTGACCTCATGACCTCAAACTTACCCAGTGCAGCCCCCACCCTTGCGCCCTTCCCTATATTCATAGGGGGAATCCATTTTCTTTCTCTTTTTACAAACAAACCCTTTTCTCTATTTCTTGTATCTGTTGAGTCCCTTCCCTCACCTCTCCACTAGAATAAGGTATGGCTTTCTCTGATATTTCTTTTGTTTTCTATGGTCAAGCTGACTCCTTCACTGTAGCTTTTAAAGACACTCAAGTTGCTATTATGTTAAAACTATAGCAAGCCTTGGCAGACTCCCCCAAACCACCTCTAGTTATCATGTTTTCACAAGAATAGACCAAACTTGCTGTATCCATTTCCCACTTCTTTTAAAAACTCTTAAGTGTATTTCAATCAGATTTGCCTTTCAATTACTGCTCTGAAATTGTCAAAGTGACCAAATGACCTTCTTAACTGCTCAATCCAATGGATACTTTCCAGTCCTCTGCCTGCTACGCCTGGATTGCTCATTTACCTCAAGACCCCTACTTACACTTTGATTATGAGCTTCAGGGCCCTTGTATAGGTCTAGCTGGTTCCTTGACTCTGTCCTTTATGGTCACTCAGTCTTGCCTCGGCTCCCATGAGCCTAGCCTAGGGTTGTCTACATTCCTCATCATGGCTACAAGGGTTTGGGAATCTGGATATTTTTTCAGGAGAAAGTGTGGAGTCAGGCAGGCAAAGGTCTGAAATGTAACAGATGCATTAGAATAAGAATACGACACTCACTGAGTCAGCTTCTAGGGCCAAGGAAGTTTCCTCTGGCTATTACTCACTGATGAATGTATACATCCAGGAGGCAGGAAGTAATTGTAACTCACAGGTCACTGAACTTTTCAGCTGTAACCATTGCAGACTAGTGTTTGATGACTGATTGGGTAATGGCATATTTTAAAGCCCAGGGCGGTGGGAGTGGAGGTGGGCACAAATGATTAAGGCTGGATTTCCTGCAAGCCAGGAAAATGAGGGCTCAGTCTAATTTGGGTTAACTTAAACACAACAATGAAATGTGGCCTTTCTTGCACAGTTAAGTTTGTTAGTTGAGCTCCACACCTGTTTCCTATTTAAATTGTCCAATAAACAGTAGCCTTTAAAGTGGGGAATAGCCATAATTATCCAGCTCCCGGCATCTGGCATGGTGTGCTGAGGGACTCATGGCTGTTGAAGCAGCAGTGGTCTGATGCACCAGATTTCCAGGATGGTATGCACGCTCCTGAGTGCAAAGAAAGCAAAGAAATAAAAATCCTTGTGCCGAAAAGGCAAACTTGTAGGGTTATTTGATCTAAAGGAGGGCACTTGAGGGACTTGTGATTTTGCTTTGGGCAGAGGCTGAGAAAGAAAGACATTAGGCTATTAGAAGCACTGACATAAATTTATTCTAAGCCATATTTCTGCCCAAATGTATTAACTAATGCAAGAACAAAATCTGAAATTTTAGCTCACTGTCGTTCCAGTTCTGGCAGCATGATTTTCCTTGAGGCTTTTAATTCTCTCCTCGGAGTCCTCTATATTAACTTTGAATCTTTGATGTGTTTTCAAATATTGGCTTAAAGCGTCACAGGTTGTTACTCTATTTAAATGAATAAATTGGTTGTCTAAATGTATCCTGTTTGATATAAATGCATATTTTCATGCAAGTGAAACAAACTTCCATAGGAAGCGGTTCATGATAGCAGGTGTCATAGGAAAGGCATGCATTTTTTTAAACTTAAATTTTAATTTTTTTGTTAATCCTCACCCAGGGATATTTTTTCCATGGATTTTTAGAGAGAGTGGAAAGGAAGGAGGGAGGCGAAGACACAGAGAGAAAAACATGGATGTGAAAGAGACACATTGATTGGTTGCCTCCCACATGTGCCCTGACTGGGGTTGGGGAATCAAACCTGCAACCCAGGTAGGTGCCCTTGACCAGGAATTGAACCCGTGACCCTTCAGTGTGCAGGCGGATGCTCTAACCACCAAGCATACCAGCCAGGGCATGCATTTTTATTTACTTTCTGAGTTCTGGCTTCTTGACTAGGTTAATGTTAAATCATTTACTTATACCATTACTTTGTTAGTAGTGGGACTAAATGTTCCAAAGCATTCCTTTTCTTCTTTTCCTGATTCCCCATATCACAAAAACAAAACAAAACCCCCTTTTGATGTATATATAAGAATTTTTCTAGCCTTAATTATCCCAATGACAAAGGATCTTCTTCTATACTTTCATTCTACCCATCTCAGTCTTCTGCTTTCCAAATCCCCTTCCACTGGACCCCCTGAAGCTGATTATACTATGAACAATCTTCTCTTATTTTCAGGCAATGACAGAATTGAAAGTCTGGAAGGTGCGTTACAGCCTGGCTCTTCAAAGTAAGGATCATTTTACCCCATATCTGTTAACTTTGAATCCCATCTCTAGTCTGAATCAACTGTGCCCTAGTGTGCCAGGTATGATTTTGCAATAGCTTTTTGGGTATCTCTGTGTGGACATTATCTAGTATATGAAAGTCAACATGCTTAAAACTCAAACACACACAGACATGGCAGCACATACTCAACTCGCCATTACCTCCTTCCTGTGCTTTCTTTTTTGTATTCCATTTTTCATGAATGACATTACCATTTCCCTGGTCATCTCAACTGGACATGGAAAGAGCCTTATAACATCTCTTTCTCTCTCAGTACTACCCTTATCTCCACCTCCACTCCCAATTAATCCTATCAATTAAATTTCCATCATGGCCCAGCCAATGTGGCTCAATGGTTGAGCGTCGACCTATGAACCAGAAGGTCATGGTTCGATTCCCAGTCGGGGCACATGCCCAGGTTGCGGACTTGATCCCTAGTGCGGGTCATGCAGGAGGCAGCCAATCAATGATTCTCTCTCATCATTGATGTTTCTATCTCTCTCTCCCTCTTTCTTCCTCTCTGAAATCAATAAAAATATGTTTTAAAAACCCCAAAATTTCCACCACATCCTGGGCATAGATCCCCTCTTCTGTACTCATCATTACTATTTTGATTTACATTTTCATTGTCTCTTGCCTTGCCTACTGCCAACTCTCCTAACTTATCTCTTTGCCTTTTCCAGTCTCTCTAAGCCAGCGGTTCTCAACCTGTGGGTTGAGACCCCTTTGGCAGCCGAACGACCCTTTCACAGGGGTCACCTAAGACCATCCTGCATATCAGATATTTACATGACGATTCATAACAGTAGCAACATTACAGTTATGAAGTAGCAACGAAAATAATTTTATGGTTGGGTCACAACATGAGGAACTGTATTTAAGGGGCCAGAAGGTTGAGAACCACTGCTCTAAGCCATTGGTATTATCTATTACTGTTGCATGACAAATTACCTCAAAATCTAACCTTTTAAAATGACAAACTCCAGTTTCTATAGATCAGAAGCCAGGAAGCAGCTTAGTTCAGTGATTCTGCATCAGGAGCTCTCCCAAGGCTGCAATCAAGGTGTTATCCAGGGCTGCAGTCATGTTAGGCTTGTTTGGGGAAATATCTGTTTCCAAGCTCACTCAGAGGATTTTCAGCAGGCCTCAGTTTCTCACCACATGAGCCTTTCCACCAGGATGCCTTAGCACATGGAAGCTGGCTTTTCCCATAGAGAGTGATCCAAGAGTGTGAGCAACCTCCCCCAATGGAAGTTGAACTCTTTTCATAACCTAACTTTGAAAGTGACATTTATCACTTCTGCCACATTTTATTCGTTAGAGGAGAGTCCCTAAGGATAGCCTACAGTCAAGGGGAGCAGAATTAAGTTCCATCTCTTGAGGAAAGGAATATCAAAGAATTTGTGGATGTATCTTTAAAGTCACCACAATTGCCCTAGCAGGTTTGGCTCAGTGAATAGAGCATTGGCCCTTGCACTGAAGGGTCCTGGGTTTGATTCTGGTCAAGGGCATTTACCTTGGTTGCAGGCTCAACCCCAGCCCTTGTCAGGGCACTTATGGGTGACAACCAATCAATGTGTCTTTGTCACATCGATGTTTCTCTCTCTCTGTCTCTCCCTCTTCCTTCCACTCTCTCTAAAAATCAACGGAAGATTATCCGTTAGGATTAACAAAAAATAAAAACAAAAAACTAAAGTCATCACAATTTGTCCTCTGACCACAAATAATTTATCTTCCTCTCACATGCACAATCCATATCAAAGAATTTGTGGACATATCCTTGAAACCACACCATCTTACACTTCACAGAAACTGGGAATCTTTGTTCAGAATATTTTCACTGACTTCACATTACATATACAGAGGGCTCAAATTCCCCATTACATATTTTTCCACTACTTGCTTATCAGTCAAAGCAAATGTTTCAGTGCTTGCTTCAGCAGCACATATAACAAATGATTCACTATTTCCTAATCACACTCTAAACCTACCATCCTCTGTACCTTTATCAATGCTGTTTCCCAGGCTGAAAGGTGCTCCCTTATCTCATGCTTTCCAGATTCTCTGCAAAATTCCACTTGTATCTCTTTCATAAAGTGTGGCAGCTCCCCTAAAATAGAATGTACCTATACGATTTGATTGTAAATTCCTAGAGGACAGGAACATACCTTGTTCATCTCTATATCCCTCAAAATAGGAAGTGGAATTCATTGTATCCAACAGATGTTCAACAAATGTTGTTAAATTATATGAAGATAGCATTTCTCCATTTAGGCAAAACAAATACTTTGAGTTGTTTGTGTCTATGTAGAAACATCAATGATGAGAGGGAATTGATCGGCTGCTTCCTGCATGCTCCCTGTTGGGGAATTGAGCCTGCGACCCAGGCATGCGCCCTTAACCGGAATCAAACCCAGGACCCTCAGTCCCCAGGCCGATGTTCTATTCACTGAGAAAACCAGCTAGGGCGCCATGGTAGCATTTTATTTGTTGTACACAATCTTTCAAAGATACAATGCCAAAATTGCTATGTGTGGGGTGACACAGGTTAGTAAGCCGGGACAAGCAGAATAGGGGAACTGAGCCAGATAGTTAAATGGCCAAGCAGTTTACAGCCATCTAGTAAATCGTAAAATCTATCTTTTAAAACCAAGGACACTTAAGAATGAATGGTTTACATTTCTCCCCAACCAGAGAGTAAATAGCTTAAATCACTCTATTCAGGAAGATAGATAGCAGAAATCCAATTAGTGCCATTTGCCAACTACATCCAAGGACAGATGAAGTTAAGGGAATAAATCTCATTTTGGAACATCAGCATAAAATTGATGAATATTCTATTGAGATCCTCCCCTAAGTTATCCCCTAAACTCCCAGCCTTTAAAAATCCTCAAAACAAAGTTCCTAGCACTTGCTCTGCCTTCCAAGAGCACACCCTTGCCTTTCCCTTCCCCCTCTTCTTGCCTTTCCCTTCCCCCTCTTCTTCTTCCACAGGTATGTATCTCCTAAACTCTAAAGGACCCCACAGAGACTTGCAACCAGGGAGCAATGGGCTGCGGCAGCTTGTCCCGGGCTAACACCCTTTTCTCTGACTTCTTAATGAGCTAAAGCAGCCCAGCCTAGGCTCATTTCCCTGCCTAGTCTCTCTCCTGTTGCTTCTATCCTAGGCCCTTCCTTGTTTCACTGTCCCTAGCTTTAATAAATGCCCTCTAAAATTCATCTAGACTTGTGTTGTGAAATTTTTCCTGCACGAAGTCAAAAACCTACACACTAGCGGTGGTCCTACACAGATCTGCTCAGGGCCAGGTCCCCTTTCCAGTAATATAGGGTACCCTGGCAGAATTGGTGATAGATTTTCCAAATTATATCAACATCTTCAAAGCACCAGCCTTCTGCTGCCGTGTTGGAGGGCCAACATGTTGATGGACCACATATAACCCACGAAGTGGAAATGATGGAGCTGTACACCTGGGCAGTCTTTACTATGCTATGGGACATCTGTTTAATTTTCAAGCTCTTTTCTCCTTCTCACCTCCTTGACATACTGATGGATGGGACCTAATGCATCCTTTTTTTTTCATTCTCAAACCAAAGTATAGCCTGAAATATATTACATTCCTTCCTTCCTTCCTTCCTTCCTTCCTTCCTTCCATCCTTCCATCCTTCCTTCCCTCCCTCCATCCCTCTCTGCCTCCCCTCTCTCTCTCTCTCTCTCTTTCCTGCCTTCCTGTCTTTCTCCTTCAATTGTCCACATCATTTTCTCATCTCACCTCTTCTGTTATTTTCTCCCAGCATTTTATGAGGTTATTATATGGGTATTCTGATGGAATTACTGCCCTTTAAATTTAGTGAAATGTAAATTTTCTTTTAACAGCTTTATTGAGGTATGATTTATAGGCCATAAAATTCATTCGTAAAGTACATAGTTCAATGGTTTTCAGTAAATTCAAAGTTGTGCAACCATCGCTACAATCCAGTTATAGAACATTTCCATGATTCCAAAATCTCCTGTGCTAATTGAATTTTAAAAATTTTTTGTACCCTTTTTCTCTTTTTACAAAAACAAGACAAAGTTACTTTAAACAATTTAGAAAATATTTGAAAGCAGAAAGAAGAAAATAAAAATTATCTTTATTCTGCAACCTATAGATAACCATTGCTATTTTGACATATATTTAACCCTCTTTATCTATTCATATCTTGGAAAGGAAAGTACTATCTAGGGTTTGCTGAGAAGTCAATTAGATCTGGGCACACAGCAGCTATCCTCCCCTAAGGGATATAATAAAAGCCTAATATGCTAAGTGTCTGGTCAACCAGTCAGCCATTCAACCAATCAAAGCATAATCCTATCTAATAATAGGCAAACATGGTAATTGACCGTACCTTCGCTATATCTCTCACTGGCTATTCAGCGTGATATGCAGATTAACCGCCAACAAAGATGGTGGCTAATTTGCATACTGCAGGCAGGGCGGGACAGCACGAGCCGCCAGCGCACTGCCATCCAGGGCAGGCCCGCCCGCGCCTTGCCACCTGGGACCCCATCGGCAGGTCCCGGGCAGCAAGGCAGCCCTGCCCAGAAGCCCCAGAAGCCACCTGATATGGTAGTAGCTCTATCAGTAAGCACTCTGAAAGTCAGTGGCATAAATACACCAATTAAAAGACAGATTATGAGGGTGAATCAAAAACAAAACCCACTTTAAATATAAAGAAACACATAGATTAAAAGTATATGAATTAAGCTGTAGCCTGTTTTGCTCAGTGGATAGAGCATTAGCTCATGGACTGAAGGGTCCCAGGTTCAATTCCAGTCAAGGGCATGTACCTCAGTTGCTGGCTTGATCCCCAGTCCCTATCAGAGCATGTGCAGGAGGCAACCAATCAATGTGTCTCTCCCTTTCCCTAAACTCTCTCTAAAATTCAATGGAAAAATATCCTTGGGTGAAGAGTAACAACAACAAAGTAAATGGATTAAGTAACATTAAAGAGATTATAAGAAAAATATATTCCAAATTCCGTTAGTTGTATAATGGTTATGTTTAAATTATTAACGCCTAAGAAATTGGGTGAAGGACACATATGATATGCTGTAGTATTTTATAGTTTTTTTACATGTATGAGATTATTTCAAATTAAAATATTAAAACAATAAAAAGTTAATAAAATATTAATTAAAATGTATCTGCATTACATGAACAAATCT
>NW_006293310.1:185480-197845 GCF_000327345.1 Myotis davidii | reverse complement strand
GCTCAATCGCTTGCTATGATGTGCACTGACCACCAGGGGGCAGACACTCCAACGAGTAGGTGAACTTGCTGCTGGGGTACAGCTGATCGGGACTGAGTGAGATGGGCTGGGCATGGCCTGGAGCCCTTCCATGATCCCTCCCTGGCTGGATAACCTCCTGTGTCCCTCCCCAGCCCCAGTGGGGTCCCTCGGCCTGGCTTGTGCCCTCTCACAATCCCGGACCCCTCAGGGGATATAGGAGAGGTGGTTTCAGTCCGATCCCACAGGCCAGGCCGAGGGACCCCACCAGTGCACATGCACCAGGCCTCTAGTATATTAATAGTTTTTAAATAGCAAGGAAGATATTTATGTTTTTTATTTTAAAGAACTTGAATTTTTTACTTCTGAATGAATACATTAGATATTCATTTATGTGTGAGGGTAAGAAGCCATTAAAGACAATGAATAGGCCAATATGTACTGGGAATGAAATGTGGTTTTACTTTCCCTGTGTGTGTTTGTGTGTGTGTGTGTATGGGGGGGGAATGGCATGAGAGTCATGTAGGGGGAGGGAATACAGTGATTGCCCCTGGAGACCTCATAGAGGACCCAAAATACAGAAGTTATGTGGTGGGGTGTTGGGAAGGATGTGAGCATGAAAAAAATAGAAGAAATCTTGCAAAGAAAAAGTAAGTTGGGCCTCAAGGGCCTGCCTCCAAACTGAGGGCTCTTGGGGATCCCCAAACTTTCTTTGAAATGGAAAAATGAGGGGGAAAACTGAATTAACAAAGGAATTCTTTGTGATGGTGCAGAAGAAACTTAGCATGTCAAAATTAGCCTTGTTGAGTTCCTTGCCCAGAGTAAGCATCGACATGTGTACCAGTAAGTAGGGACTGTTATAAACAATTTCAACTTAATACCTTTGGTGATCTAATTGATTTATTGAGCCATTCACGAGTCAGGCAGCATCCATCTAGCAAGTAGGAAGGAGCTGAGTATAAAATGGAAGGCTTTTATAGGCAGAAATGGGTGAGACAAGGAAGTTATTAGCAAAAGAAAAGATTGTTTCTGGCAAGGTCCCCTTTTGGAGGAAGGATTTGTGTGGGGGTGTCTTTTTAAGAAAAATATATTTTATTGATTTTTTACAGAGAGGAAGGGAGAGGGATAGAGAGAAACATCGATGAGAGAGAAACATCGATCAGCTGCCTCCTGCACACCCCCTACTGGGGATGTGCCTGCAACCAAGGTACATGCCCTTGACTGGAATCGAACCTGGGACCTTTCAGTCTGCAGGCTGACGCTCTATCCCAGGAGTCTTCACACTAAGGCCCGCAGGCCACATGTGGCCCTTCAAAAACATTTATCTGGCCCACCAGGTGTTTTTGCCACCGCTGCCTGTTGCTTAGCAGCCAACTCGTCCTGGGGCGCAGTGCGCATGTGTGGAATGTGCACCGCACTCTCCACTCCCCTCCTTCTCTCAGTCTCAGGTGTGATCTGACGAGTCAGGAGCATAAAAAGGAGCTGCAAAACTGTTATTGTTGGGAGCATTTGAAGTCTTGCTCCTTGACATATGTCATCCATTTGGCTCAAATAAACTCTTATACAAATTTTTTACAGGTTTGGACATTCTTACATTGATAGTTGGCTGCTGTGGGCTTAGAACAAGTGACTCCATTTGGGGCCCATTGATGCTTTAAAAATTATATTTTTATTGATTTCAGAGAGGAAGGGAGAGGGAGAGATAGAAACATCAATGATGAGAGAGAATCATGGATCGGCTGCCTCCTGCATGCCTCACACTGAGGATGGAGCCTGCAACCCGGGCATGTGCCCTGACTGGGAATCGAACCGTGACCTCCTGGTTCATAGGTCGATGCTTAACCACTGAGCCACACTGGCTGGGCTGTTGTTGCTTTTTAACAGGAGTATTGTGAGAATAAACAAATCATCTTTTCTGTCAAAGAACAGTTTAGACAGCTGCTATTTTGGACTGCGTGACCTGGCAGCCGCCATATTGGCCACATGGCTTGCAGCTCCCCTGGGGGCCACCACCTTGAAACAGCAAAGGCCAACCCCTCCCCTTGAATTAACCAATCCTGAAAGACTGTGCGCCTGAGCTCCAATCAAGAGTGAGAGACAGGACACGTGTGTCAGGGTTAAAAAGCTGAGTGTACTGCTTGCTTGGTGTTCGGGTGCTCCCAGACCATGTGTGCTCAGTCTCCTGCAGGAGGAAAGATATTTGCCTTGCTGCCTGGCTCCTGAGTGTGCTTTGTGTTCTACCAGAGCCCCTGATTTGGGGGCTTGCCTTATTTCTAACAGTATGAGTGACACAACCAAAAGGTGGAATCAAGATGGTTTATCAAGATCGGTATGGAGCTATGAGGATTCTCTAACCCTGGCTGGAAGGTTGGCAGTTTCGATTTTTTGTGTTAGCAAAGAAGTTGGTTAAATGTTGCCACAGCATCTTGGGACTCAGACCTTATATGTACCGAGGTTGAAGTTTGGGGGGAATTGGTAGGAAAACAAGTCAGGGTATTGGGATATGTTAGTGATTATCTTTGATTCCCAATAGTGCTTACAAGAAAGAGAAAAGCATCTCAACTTGAAGCTATTTCAACTTGACTATTAGAGGTCTTTCTGCCTGCAGCCAGCATCAAAGCTGTCTGAGAGTCAGAACATCATGACCCATACAGGATTGGAAAAGGTGAATTCTCTGTTAGAAGCTAAAGTGAAAAGAGAGAAAGACAGGAAATAGTAGGTAATAAAATTGGAGCCTGGGAAACACTCCATATTCTTGCCCCTCCTGGGCATCTTCTGCAGTATGCATCCTCCCTGATAAAGTTTTAGAACATGCAGCCTGAGGATACAGAGTAGCTGTGCCTCCCTACTTCTGCTACTGTTTTTCATTTCTCTGAATCAGATGTCAAGATGGAGGCCATTAAGCTGAAGGCTGGAGGCTAGGCAGAGCACTGAGATTTGTTACTGAAAGATAGTAATTCTTAGGTTAAGGTCCAAATTCATGGTCTATGACTTGACAAGATCTCTTCAGTTCTTAGCTCAGAGAATTAACTGAATGAATACAAGCAAAAACTCAAGCTTTTAAGAAGGTTGTATTGCAGGAGAAACCCTAAGTTCGGTGAGCAAAGGTCTGTGATTTCCTGTTTAACCTAAAAGGTTATTTTCAGGCTCCCTATAATTTGCAATAATGGGGATTAAGCTGCTAAAAGTGAAGTATGGTACCTATTTGCTTTGTTTAACAATGGACAGGTTACTTTGATTTTCTAAATTGTATAAGTCATCCCATTCGATTGAATGCCTTATCGATTGAATGACTATCCATTGATTGTTATCATACTGGTCTTAGCACATTCTACTGTACCTGGAAACAGGACAGCACAATTACCCTAAATTGTTTTAGTGGCCACAGGTGGTGCGTTCCAGCTGACTCAGTGGTCCCGAGACCAGGACAGCACAATTACTCTAAATTGTCCTGACAACTCAGTGGTCGGGAGACCGGAGGGCTCTAGATAATGTGTTTCTATCAACTCGGTGATCCGGAGACCCAAAACTGTAATTTAGATAACATGCCTAAGTTTAACCCAGGTTACCCAAGGGCTCTAGATAATGTATTTCTGTCAATTCAGTGACCCCGAGACCCGAAACTGTAATTAACATGCTTAATTCTGCTTCTGTAATCTGCTTTTTTGCGAGCCAGGTGCCTCATTCCAAACCCTGGGATATAATCAATACCTTTGTGATCTTTGCCTATATAAGTCTGGTTTGGCCACCATCTTAGGGCTATGAGATTTGGGAATGGCCACTCATAGTCCCGGATTGCAATAAATGTGACTCTTTAATTCAACTTCTTGAGGCGTCCTTCTGTGATTCGCGGGGTACATTACAACAAAAGGTGCAGCCCCCTAAGAGGAGACTCTTCCACCAATGCCCATCTCAGATGCAGATATGGAGGACAATGAATAAGTGGGCTTCTACCAGAGAGCAAAACCAGTTAGGATCTATTGCTCATGATCATTGTGGTTTATTCCTCCTTTCCATTATTTTCCAAATGAGAGCTGTTTTAATAACAGTGGTCCTGCTTTCCACTCACCTGTCCCCTAGCCTTTGTGTACTGGGTCTGTTGGAGGTGGTTAAATAATCTATCCATAAAATTTCAGACAACAGCATGTAGACTTGTCTGGGAGATATCACTCAGAGATCTTGATTATAATAACGTAATGAGACTTGGCATTGGGGCACATCTTTTTGGGAAGTGGGCGAATGCAATTTGGTGGTACATAGAATAATTGCATATTGTTGGGAGAATACATTTTTAAAACTGTATGTTTGGCCGAAACCGGTTTGGCTCAGTGGATAGAGTGTCGGCCTGCGGACTGAAGGGTCCCAGGTTCGATTCTGGTCAAGGGCATGTGCCTGGGTTGCGCGCACTTCCCCGGTGGGGGATGGGTGGGAGGCAGCTGATCGATGTTTCTCTCTCATCGATGTTTCTAACTATCTCTATCTCTCTCCTTTCCTCTCTGTAAAAAATCAATAAAATATATTTAAAAAAAAAACGAAAAAAAAAACTGTATGTTTGAAAAGAAAGGTGTATAGATGTTAAGAAGTCAAGGTGCCCTATTTGGTTTGACTCAGTGGATAGAGCGTTGGCCTGTGGACCAAAAGATCCCAGGTTCGATTCCGGTCAAGGGCAAGTACATTGGTTGCACACTCCTCCCCAGCCCAGAACCTGGTTGGGGTTCGTGCAGGAGGCAACCAGTTGATGTGTTTCTCTCACATCGATGCTTCTCTCTGTCTTTCCCTCTCTATTCCACTCTCCCTAAAAATCAATGGAAAAATACCCTTAGGTGAGGATTAAAAAAAAAAGAAGTCAAGATGTGAACTGTAGAGAGTCCTAATGCCACTGTTTGATATAACTGTTGCTGAAACAAGAATTCCTCCCTTCTGTAACCAGACAATCAATGGGTCTGGGCTGCCTGTCACTACTTGAGCCAATTAAGCAGAGACAAGGTTGATTGCCAGCAGGATAGAGGAGCAGCAGGTCATCCACAAAAATCTGGTCTGCCCCCCACCATAAGCCAGCTGCTTATATTGGATAGAAGGACAAAGGTTACACGGGAAAGTAGGCAAAGGGTGTGCCAAATGGACAGTTTACAGGTAATGGAGACTGAGGTCTGTGGGTATGCAAAGGGCTTGTGATATGCAAAGGGGCAGGGTCTTCAAAGGGCTGGCAGCTCAGGTTTCTGCAACAAGGTTGTTAATCTTTGCATGATAATGGGCAGCTCCCTGATGGGGAGGATGGGCTGCATTTCCAGGTGAGCTCCCAGCCAGGCTAGAATGTGCCTTCTTTAATCAGAACAAAACAATCACAGTTACCAGAGCATGATTAATATTTGTTACAATTATAGTTGGTCCCAAATATCCTATTTCTGCCCCTATCACTTCTACTTTTCAATTAACCAAGCCGAACATTTCTCTTTTTAATATAAATGAGGCGCTAGTTGGCTTGGCTGAGTGGATAGAGTGTTGGCCTGCAGACTGAAGGGTCCCGGGCAAGTCAAAGGCACATGTTTGGGTTGCGTGCTCCATCCTCAGTGGGGGCATGCAGGAGGCAGCCAATCAATGACTCTCTCTCATCACTGATGTTTCTATCTCTCTCTCCCTCTCCCTTTCCAATGAAATCAATAAAAAATATATTAAAAATAATATAAATGAGTTTGAGTTGGTTTTATGATCACTTGCAACCAGAAATGTCCTAATACAACACATACATATTGAATAAATAGTATCTTATATGTGGGCTTTAAACATAAGGGGATCATATAATTTGTTATCCTCTTTAAAAAATTGTATTTTATTATTAGTAAATACACTTAGGGTTACAATCTAATTTTTATGATCATTTAAACTTGCTGGATATAATAGATTAGATCCTTGGCCAAGGAAGTTTTACAACTAGTTCCCTAAGCTGTGAACCTTTCTTATGCAATTCACAGATGTCTACAGATATTTTGAATGGCATATTAATGCTGATAGAAAGATAATTACTTTCACTCATAATTAAATTAACATTTCTGATAAGACACAAATATTACTTCTCTGTTCAGGTATTGAAGACTGTTCCACACCACAGACCATTTCATTATAAGTAAAATCTGAAATGTAAAAGATTAGGTTACCTAACTTATTCACGAAAATTCACTATTTATAGTATTATTTTCACCCTGGCCGTTTTGGCTCAGTAGATATCAGCCTGTGGACTGAAGCGTCGTGGGTTTGAATCTGGTCAAGGGCACGTGCCTCAGTTGCAGGCTCAATCCCCAGCCCTGGTCGGGGTGCAAGGGGGAGACAACCAATTGATGTGTCTCTCTCAATCTATGTTTTGCTCTCTCTGTCTCTCCCCTATCTTCCTTCCACTATCTCTAAAAATCAATGGAGAGAATATCCTCGGGTGAGGATTAACAACAAAAATAGTATTATTTTCAAAAAGTGTCTCAGTACCTTGATTGGTATTTTCCCCAACTTCCACAATTTTTATGTTGTTTTCTCTTCTCCTTTCTCTCCACTTTAAAAAATCCTTTCTTGATAGTTTTAGTTTAGTTGGGGGAAGGAACAAAATCAGATGTGTTTTTAATCTGTCATTTTAATTTAGAAAGTACCATGATATATTCAAAATATCAGGCCCAGAATAGGAACACAATAAATTGTAGCTATTATTACTAGGACTGGTACAGCACTAGGAATTAATGAATATATTTTATTCATTGTTGTGTATATGAGATTGAAATTTTGATAAATTTGGATGAATCTATTCTACCTGGTACATGTAAGTACATGGGGGCAACTCACTTTGGACTGCCTCCCTGCCTGCTGCTGGGAGTTCGTCTATCTCTCAATAAACTTTGCTTCTGCTAACAAAAATAAAATAAAATGTTTCTTATGCTTTCATGGATTTTTGAATTCTTTATTTCTTCTTACTTTTGTAATGAGTATTCAATTTGAATTGCCCTTGTGAGAAATACAAGAAAACAGGATCTCCTCAAGCATTGTTGGTATTATGGGGGTGGTATTTGTGGCATCAGATGTGGTCCCTGCCATTACTTCTGTTTAGTCTCAGTAGAGCCCTCATCTGAGGTGTACATTTGCATATTATTTCAAATTCATTTTTTTAAATCTACTTTTATTTTACTGAATTATTTTCATCTTTGTGGCTTCATGCCATGATAAAAATATTCCCTGTGGGGCTGGATGAGGCCTCAGTTTGGGTGGATACTAAATTATATGAAATTATGTAGGCATTTATTGTTAAGCATCTTGCAAATGTGAGGCCCTGCAGGAGAAATATCAGTACAAAGATGTGATTCCTGCCTTCTGACGTCTAAAATGTAATTGAAAGGATAAGACAAAATGCACAGGTGACTAGAATAAGAGAAAAGATGGTAAAATACATACTATTATATAAAGTGCTTATTTTGTGAGTCTCTTTTAAGCACTTTAAAATAGTTAATTATTATCTTCATTTTCATATGGGGAAACCAAGGCACATAGAGTTTAAGTAATTTGTCCAAGTTACTAAAGTAATAAGTGGCAGATGTGGCATTTAATCCCAGAGTCCTATTCTAAAATCAACATGCTACCCTGTCTGTTAAGCTAAGTGCTATGTGCCTGTTCAAATGAGTGAGTGATCCCGTGTGCACATGCATGATTCTGTGCATATGTGTATGAGTATGTGCAGGGAACAGAATGGGATTTAAAGAGGATATGACCTTTGAGCCATTGAGATAGATCTTTCTGGTTTCTTGTGTTTCTATGTTCAATTGATTACATCTTCATATTTTCTTAATACTCCAATTGTACTTGGCTTGAAACACTTCAAAACCCTTGCACTCTGATTTCTTCCATTGGCTACCCAAGTCTAATCAGGTCAGAAGTTTATGACTTTGGACCAATGCTCCCTGCAAACTTTCCAGGGCAAAGGAGAGGAACATTGTGTTTTTTAGAAAAGGTTTTAGGGCTTCAGATAGAACCGAATGAAAGTCACTGAGTTGATTTAATGATGGGAATTATCAGACCGATTCATCACTGTATCCAAAATCACTTTAGCTCTGATTTTTTGAGGTTAATTTAGTAAAGATAGAGAGTGGGATGATGTGTATGGTCTCTGATAATAGGTGAAGCGAGTGTCCCTCCTGGCACATAATCTATGACTGAATAGTCCTGCAATTCACATGCACATGGGAAAGATGATAATAATGCATCAAGACTCTCTCAGCAAGAGGGTTTGGGGAGGAATAAGATCAAGGGAGCTTAGGGATGATTACGGGAAATGATTTTGGTAAAAACAGCAGGGTACTATCTTGCAGATGCTCTCCAAAATGGCCCCGTGGGTTCATAGTTGATACCTGTGTTTGGAGGGACTGCAGACAGCAGATACCAGAGGGGCTTTTACACAAGGGGTTGATGTGATTCTGGAACACAAACAATACCAGTGTTTACCTCAGAGTGGTGAGAAACCCAGGGAAGGGATGCTGATCTTCCCTGAGGGCAGGGGACAGGGTGCAGAACCAGCTCAAGTGGCAGGGACCTGACTGCCTTGTTTGCAGCATACATGAAGCATGTTCAGGGATTTCTGAAATTAACTTAGGAGAGCCTGAGGAGAGAGTGAGGTGTGGCTCACACTCTGCAGAGTACCCACTTGCTATTGCAGCCAGGGATGAGTGATGTAGTAACTCATCTTTTATAGACTAGTTCTTGAATTTATTGGAGTTAGTAATGCAATTCAAGTTTGCCACTGTTCTAAATTCATAGAATAGGCTGTTTTCTTAGTGTGGGCTCTCTCAAGAAGAAGACCTTGAGACAAAGATTTTATGCAAATAGTTAACTGGTGAGTTAGTTCTAAGAATCACTGGTAGGAAGTGGAAGTGAGATGGAAAAAGAAGGCAGCCAATAAAGTGTGTATTATTAAGCCAGTTACTACTGTGGGCAACTGGGGTGCAATCTCACTGGGGAAACCCTGAGAAACTAAGTAGAACATACACCCTAGAGTCAGCTCTCCTGAGAGGCAAAGGAGCTGGGGTATTTATTCACCTACTCTTGTCAGTCATTGGTGGAGGGTTATTCCCTGGGGGATGCTATTCCCCCAGCATTTCCAGCAAGATAGCTGCTCTGGCCCCAGATAATGGCAGGTACTGGCACCTGGAAGCTGATTGGTGTGCATGGAAATGGTAAGAGTGGGGATGTGGTTTGGGTGCAGAGAGCATCTGCTACTACTTTGGCATGGAAGATCTTCCAGCTTGTTAGTTCTACTGTTTGACATTGGTTTGGTCATGTAATGGATTTCCCCACTGATCCCAAAACTTCACTGACTCTTCTGTTCCCACGTATGTTCTGTGTGATCTTTCCATTTCACTCTGTTTTTCACCATTTGGCATCAGAAGCCTGTTGAAAGTTACTTCTTTTTCCGAGTCTCACTTTTGCTAGTGTCTAAGGTGAGGATGATATATTTTTAGGACTGTTGTGTGTATTGAGGAATGAGTCAACATATGAAAAGGCACCTCATAATCTGTCCTTGGGAAAAGTTAATTCTTTCTATGGCCCTATTTGTTTTTCCTTTGGCAAAGTCAAAACAGGGACCTATCTTTCTGCAACCCCCAAAAGCTGAGATGTGCAAATAAAGGCTGAATTTGTCCTCTAAAGGAAAACTATGCATTTTATTATTTTTCTAATATTTGATATTATTTAATTTGATTATATTTAAAATTTTGAAATTTAGTGGAACAATGCAAAACATACATCATTAATATCTAAGCATATTGCATTTATTTTGCTGTGTTTCATTACTTAGCTTACCCCTCAAATAGAAATGGGGCAAAAAATGGGGACTCATCTTTACAAAACCACAGCCATGGCTTTGCTCTGAATTCAGGCCAATCACAGAGCCATTTATTGCCTCAAGAGACTGTGATCTTTTATAGTCCTGGTATTCTGTGTCTTGTGGTGTCTATATTGGTTATTGATTCGATGGGTTATTGCTTTTTGCTTGAAATGATTTAGAAAGGAGGGAGGGGAAGGAAACGGGAGGGGGCGGGGAAGAACAGGAGAAGGGAGGAGGAAGGAGGGCTGCTATTGTTGGCTTCTGAATAAGTGGTAATTATTATAATGACACTTTCCTATCTATGCTTGTGCTATTCATGATTACAAAGTCCTTTTATATACATTTTAAAATTTAATCCTCATAACCATCCCATAAAATGAGCAGGAATAAAAGAATCTATTAAGTACAAAGGCTTGTACTAATCCTTTGGAGGAGGCAACTGTGAAGAAAAGGAGACTCAGGAAAAAATAGGATGCTTATATCAAGGCAGTGAAATCATGCTTTTTATTTGTTTACAGAAGAAAGAATGTGCCGAGGGGGTTTATGTGAAGGTCTCCATTACTTTATATGCTGGCGAGGTGAAGGGTGGTAGTACTGAGATTGGAACCAGTTTGGCCTTGGGAGTTCTGAGAGAAGTCATTTTGAGAAAGGCCCTGGATCACCAGGATTGGTGCTATTCTAATTGGTCATATTTTGTGATGAGTAAAAGAACTTGTGCTAGAATGTATATCAATTTAGTGCTTTCTCTATTTAAAAAGAATATATATGTTTTAAAAATATATTTTTATTGATTTCAGAGAGGAAGGGAGAGATAGAAACATCAGTGATGAAAGAGAATAATTGATCGGCTGCCTCCTGCACACCCCACACTGGGGACTGAGCCCACAACCCAGGCATGTGCTCTGACTGGGAATAGAACTGTGACCTTCTGGTTCATAGGTCAACGCTCAACCAATTTGGTATCTTACTTTCTACTGTGTCCAGAACAAGTTGTAACTTCCTGATCTCTTTATTTTCCCCTATTAATCCTATAAGTTTTTCTTCTAAAATAAGAAAAAATTATGGCTCATTCTGTGAGCAATAAAGTCCTTTTTCTCTGATCCAGGGATCTTATTTCTTCTGCCAGCATCCATGAAACTGGCAGGCTTGTGGGAAATGGCTCACTTGTCTGAATTTCAAATGATGGACTGGGAAATAGAAGCATGGAGAAAATGAGAGTTAATAATACTCCCGAGATCCGGCACCTGTTGTACAGGAACACACATGGGGCAGGGAATATAGCCTATTTATTTACTCTCTCTTTTGGTTCCTCATTGGCTAAGTACTATTTGGTCACCTGTTTCCTAATACGTCACCTAGGTCTTTCTGTCTCCCATTGGGCCATTTAAAATATTGGGCTGAGACCTTTCTAGCTGTCTCCACCTCCCTTTGTTTATGGAGGGCTTGGAGAGTGGGGGAGGATGAGAGTGGGCTAGAAGGTGTTAATGGGGGGAAAAGGAGGACCTATGTAATACTTTCAACAATAAAAATTTTTTCAAAAAATATTTTTAATCATATTAATTTCAGAGGAAGGGAGAGAGAGAGATAGAAACATCAATGATGAGAGAGAATCATGGATTGGCTGCCTCCTACACGCTCCCCCACTGGGGATCAAACCTGAAACCTGGGCATGTGCCCTGACCGGGAATCGAACCAGTGACCTCCTGGTTCACAGGTCGACACTTAAGCTCTGAGCCACGCCGGGAGGGCAATAAAGTTTTTTTTTTAAATATATATTTTATTGATTTTTTACAGAGAAGAAAGGAGAGGGATAGAGAGTTAGAAACATCGATGAGAGAGATCGATCAGCTGCCTCCTGCACGCCCCCCCAGTGGGGATGTGCCCGCAGCCAAGGTACATGCCCTTGACTGGAATCGAACCTGGGACCCTTCAGTCCCCAGGCCAACGCTCTATCCACTGAGCCAAACCGGTTCGACAATAAAGTTTTTTTTATAGAAAAAAACACACAAAACATTACAGGTTATCTTAGTGGTACAGAATTGTTCTTAGACTACAAGATGTGTTTATAACTTGATTGAAGGTTAATCTATCTGTGCAAAATGGCGTTTTGTCAGCTGTAGAGGGAGTGGGAGGATAAGGCATAGTGAACTAAAATTTCTACCCCACACTCCATTCCTCAATCATCAAAGTTGGAGGTAGGAAGAACACTGAACTTTAAAAAACTACTTCATTGTGGTGCCATTCATCACCCATTATCATGGAAAAGTTGGGACGTGTGCATGGGTTGCGGGCCAGATCCCCAGTGTGGGGTCTGCAGTGTTGGGGTCCAGCCCCAGCAGGCCCAGGGGTTCCCAAAGGTGTGGATGGAGTCGGTGAAGAAGGAATGACACAGAGACAGTGATCAGTTGATCATCATAGCTAGGTTCTCCAGCCAGGTTCAGTATATATTGTCCTGTTACATCTGTATTTATACCAGTTGATTTTAATCCTATCCATT
>NW_006293310.1:183301-185144 GCF_000327345.1 Myotis davidii | reverse complement strand
GTGGGCCCAACTAGTCCCAAATTTATTGCCATCAGTCTTAGTCCAAGTTCTTCATAAGTAGTACATGGTATTTTTGTAACACTAGGGGGTTTCACCAATTTATTCTCTTCCTTAGTCCTGTTAATCCCTAACTCCAGGGAAAAAATCCCCACCTGGGGAAACAAACTTTCTCGGAGAGGTGACCTTGGTTAAAACACATAGGGCTAAGAAGGGGAGCAAACATATTAAGAACAGCATGCCATATATGCCAGGTCCCTTGAAACATATGCAGGAGGCAGCCGATCAATGAGTCTTTCTCTTCATTAATGTTTCTGTCTAAGTGCAGTTCTAGCAGCGTTGGCTCAGTGAATAGAGCATTGGTCTGTGGACTGAAGTGTCCTGGGTTTGATTCTGATCAAGGGCACATGCCCAGGTTGTGGGCTCAATCCCCAGTGGGGGGCATGCAGGAGCAGCCTATCAATGATTCTTTCTCATCATTGATGTTTCTATCTCTCCCTCTCTTCTCTGAAATCAATAAAAATATATTTTTTAAAAAAGAAGTGCTAACTTCTTCATGAGGGCGCTGTGAGTATTTGGCTTGAGGAAAAACAGAAATGGCAGGACTCAGAATGGACAGATGCTGACCCCACTCCATAGTGGCCTATGGTGGCTCATATGGTTCCTACACTCCCTGCTGGTGGTGATAAGGTTTCTCACAAAGACTTGCCTTGGACATGACTAGATGGTGCTGAAAGTATGGGCATATTTACCTGGGTTAGACAGGGGATGATATTTTTACTGGGTAATCAGAACCAGAATAAATTTGTTCATTTAATTATTAGGTGAAAAAACACTTAGTGGGCACTATAATATGCTAGGTCCTGTGCTAGGATTTGAAGATTTGGAGATAAAATGAGACCTAGGGCTTCTGGTCTGGTAGGGAGACTCACATGCCAGATTTCCAGAAGAATGGTACTATTGTTCATTGAGTGAAGGATTAAGAGAGGAAGAATAAGTATTGGGGGACAATGAATTCCCTTTTTGAAATGTTGAGTTTGTGAAGCCTGTAGAACATCCAAGTAGAGATACCTTGTGGGCAGTTGGAACCATATATGAATCTCAGGAGAGAAGCTCAAATGGGAAGTCTAGGCTGTGAGCCATCATTTTCAGATGCTAACTAAAGTCATTGACATTGATAAAGTCACACAGATTTTATAGAATAAGGAAGAGAGAAGGATTAGAGCTGAATCCCTGGAGAATCCTTCTATTTTAGTGGTGACATCTGATGAATGCTATTGTCTGAATGTGCATTACTCTCACATAATTTAATTTACATTTGAAAAGCATGAATAAACTTGCAAAACACATTCAAAGGAAATATCACAATGAATACAGACAGAGGACATTTCAAAAGTAAAATTTAAAATTTAGGCCAATAATAAATCTAAAGTATCTTTAGAATCAAAGATGAAGTTGAAGCATTAACTATATTAACCATACCAAGTGTTAGACCTGTGGGGTCAGACCAAACCAGGGTTCAGCAACCTCGGTACTTGAGTTCTGGCTAGGAAAGAATTCAGAGCCAAGACTCCAACACATATACTACTAGAGGCCCGGTGCACTACAGTTTTCTAATCCACTCATCTGCTGATGAGCATTTAGGCTGTTTCCAAATCTTAGCTATTGTAAATTGTGCTGCTATGAACATAGGGATGCATATATCCTTTCTGATTGGTGTTTCCAGTTTCTTGGGATATATTCCTAGAAGTAGGATTACTAGGTCAAATGGCAGTTCCATTTTTAATTTTTTGAGGAAACGCCATACTAGTGGCTGCACTAGACTGCATTCCCACCAGCAGAGCAT
>NW_006293310.1:179274-180198 GCF_000327345.1 Myotis davidii | reverse complement strand
ATCACGTTTATTGATTTGTGGATATTGTACCAGCCTTGCATCCCTGGAATAAATCCCACTTGGTCATGGTGCATGATCTTTCTAATGTAATGCTGGATTTGATTTGCTAGAATTTTGTTGAGGATGTTGGCATCTATCTATGTTCATGAGGGATAGTGGCCTATAATTCTCTTTCTTTGTATTGTTTTTATCTGGTTTTGGGATTAGGGTAATACTCGCTTCATAGAAAGAGCTTGGAAGTGTCCCTTCCTCTTGAATTTTTTGGAATAGTCTGCGAAAGATAGGTTTTATTTCTCCTTTGAATGTTTGATAAAACTCCACTATGAAGCTGTCTGGTCCAGGGCTTTTGTTTGTTGGAAGTTTTTTGAATACTGATTCAATTTCCTCCATAGATATCAGCCTATTCAGATTTTTTTATTCCTCCTGGTTGAGTTTTGAAAGGTCGTATTTTTCTACGAATTTGTCCATTTCTTCTAGGTTGACCAGTTAGTTGGAATAGAGTTGCTCATAGTATTTTATTTTATTTTTTTTACCATTCTTCATATTTCTGTGGGTTCTGTTGTTATTTTGCCTCTTTTGTTTCTGATTTTGTTTATTTGGGTCCTCTCTCTTTGCTTCTTGGTGAGCTGGCTAGAGGTTCATCAATCTTGTTTATCCTTTCAAAGAACTAGCTCTTGGTTTCATTGATCTTTTGTATTGTTTCCTGGGTGCTAAAGAATAGGCAGAGCTTGGTGCTCACATAACTTAGATGAGGAACTGGGAAGAATGGCCTCTGAATGAAATGATGACATTTAGACATTCATAGAGTTGGGCATTTTCCTGCCTGCAAAAGTTTTTAGAAAAGGTCCTAGTTTAGGAAAGAAAGGAGAGAGAGAGACAGAGAGAGAGAGAGAGAGAGAGAGAGAGAGAGAGAGAGAGAGAGAG
>NW_006293310.1:171726-179127 GCF_000327345.1 Myotis davidii | reverse complement strand
AGCAATAGCACCTCTCAGGTGCACTGCTTCAATGACATTACCTATCTTAGGGAAGTTTGAACCCCAAATCTTTACTTGGGAAAATTGACTCTTTTTGTGCTCTTCTTATCTTCTTGTGGTTTCTTATCTTAATGGTTTGTAATGTAATTTTGGAAAATGTCATTGTTTCCACTCTGCTATGGAAACATAAAGAAAAATATTTTCTCTGAGTTGTTGTTCAGTTAAAGAGTAGAGGGAGAAGAGTTCCTTGAGGGAAAATACAGGGGACAGAAAGGTGAATACAAAGCTCAGGGGTAAGAGGGTTGGTTTCTTATCACAGTTATCACTTTGCTGCTATTAAATCCCAGTCAAGAGCTTTTCTCTGCCTTTGAAGGTTTTATCTGAGTGCTGTTTTCTTTCAGCGATGGTTTTCAACTGGGGCAGGGGAGACCTGTGTAGTTAGGAAGCGTTCCATGTGTGATGCTGATATTCTGTTCCCCTGCCTCTTCCTTCACACCTCACTGTGGGGGTTGCACCATGGATTCTCTACCAACTACAGAATAATGTTTCAACTCATGCATCAAACATTCATAAACCTTCTTAAGTGGTTCCCCAGACCATAACTCACTGCCACCTAAGTAAACCCATTACTGTGACCAGGTCAGAGTTTTCTGACCCTCAGGGAACCATTCTCCTTAGCTCCATGGCTTAGCACTAATGCGGCTTTCCTCTTCTTCATACCTACCTACCAAAGGTTTTCCCATTCTTTAAGATCCCAATCAGGCCTTTCCTTTTTCATGGAGCCTTCCATAAATTCTGTAGCCACACTGATTGGACATTGTTTCTGAATGGGAATTGAGTAGGGCCAGCAGTAAGAAGAGAAGGCCATGAATACAGAAAAATAAACATTATTTGTATGAAAACCTGCTGATAACTTCCTATAGTCGAGTTGATCTAATAACATCAATGCTTTGGATACAAATTCCCAGTGGTATAAACATTACCCCTACCCCCCGTCCCCCAATGGCTCCTGAAATTTCCTCTGTCTTCCCACCACCACTTTTGAAGTTTCTTAATGAAGGAAATGTGCAAATTGGCCATGTGGCAACCACAAGCAACAACTGATTTATCACTATAAACTTGAAAATGACTTTTGGTCCCAACAACCTTGGAAAAGTCCATTTCAAAAACTGTTGTGGACTGTATCTATAGTAATTATACTACACTACAGATTTGGCTTTCCTCTTACTTCCATGGCATTGATAAGTATTGTAGAAAATACTGCATGTCCTAAGGCACCTTGTCTTAGATGTCTCAGTATGGTGCAATATGGTACATCTCCGAGACATCACTTCTATCATTAACATCACTGGATGCTACAAAAGTTCTCTGAGGGTGTTTCATCTTGAAGGGTGTTTGCTGGTTTCTGTTCTGAAAGAGCTGCATTTAACATCAGTCTTTACAGGTACACTCATCATGATCTTCACTACTCAAATTGATAATCATTGGGCCTGGTTGCGAAGAATAATGCAGAAAGGATATTCAAGTACAGTCTGCAGACGTTTCATGATTATTTCTGGTGTTACGCTTTTCATCTTTTATAACCTGATGGCCATTTATGAAAGATACTAGGAGTCACAGGAAATTGCCAAGATCCAACTAGAATTGTCGGGTGTTTCATTAACAAGGATCAAATTGATGCCCCAGAAAAAAACAAAGAAGAAACCGACAGATACCACCTCAGGATGATCTTAAATTAAACCTGGATGCCTTTGGGCCTTTTTAAAGTCTCTTGAGCATTTTTAAATAGAAATAAATTTGGGCTACACACACACACTCACACACACACACACAGTTCTTTGACTTTGCAACTGTATTTTGAGTGGCTTACCATACCATGATTCATATAACAAATAATTATTGAGCATATCACATAGTCAATGCTTGGCACTATTTTTTGCAGACACAGATAAACAAGGCACCATCTCTGCTCTTTGCTCAAATTATATCATAATCAATATTCGAATAGTTGTATATTTCACTGCTTAGATATAAATATAATTTCCCCTACCATGTCCCTATTGGATATTTAGGTTGTTTCCAGTGTTTTCACTTGCATAAAGACCACTACAGTGAACTCACATACCTTTGTATACTATTTTCTATAGCTCATTTTTCTGTCTCTCCCCCCCTCCCCTCTCGCTCCGCCCCCAACCACCACACTGCTTGGCTCCATGAGTACAAGCAAGCTATTCAGGATTTCTTTAGGTCCACACTTCCTTAAAAAAACCAAACCAAACCCTATAGCTTCATAAATACAATGGTTGATCAGTAAAAATTGACAACTTCACTGATTGATAAGGAGTCATCACACTTAAACAGCCACCTCATTACAAGTCTCCTGAATGTTCTAGTATTTTGAAAATATGCCTGGCTTATTTCAAGAAGTCAAACTTGAAACAAATGGGCTAAACCAGGACAATGAGTGGGAAGGACGAGAAATAGCTGAGTAGGTGGAAAGAGTCAGAATGAGAGGATGAAATAGACAAAGGGCAACGGTTAACAGTAATTAGTAAATATCAAAAGCAAATAAGGATAAGACATGCTTAATGACTGTGCTAGGGGTAGGGTGGTCAAAGTGAAAGTTAAGGATACAATTATTCCTCAAGGGTTGCTTGGTCAAGTTAACTGGAAAATATGCCAACAGATTGCTCTATGAACTAAATCATAAAGACAAAGGTCAAAGATGAAAACTGTGTTAAAAGTTTCCAACAGTTGTGTGGCCAGCAGAGGATGTGTGATCAAGTGAACCACCTTGGGCAGTTGATTAATTTTACTTGTCAAAACCTTTAGCTGTGAACTTTATTTAACAACGAGGCAGTCACCTTTAGAAGCTGCTTTTCCAAAATTAAAATCAACCCTAGGTGGCCACTTATTAACTCGAGCAATACTTGACTCTTTTCATAGTTGCAAGACAAAATTCATGGAAAATGAATGAAAGCTTATTTCATAGTTTATCAGTCCAATAGCCCATGGTTCTGGAATATGTGAAAAGCCCCAGACGTTTGTTCTAGTTTTTAAAACATCAAGAGATCATACTGGAGTGGTTAGACATATCTATTTGTCCAATCTCATTTCAGAATTTTTGGAGCCATCAGACAAATCCAACTTCTTTACATATTAAAAACAGTATGTTATTTTTAACTTAAAAACATATTAAATGATTGTTTTTTTACAAATGAAAGGTATAGTAAACTTCAAAAAAGTAGGATCACCCCACTATGATCAATCCAGTTATCTGGGAGCCATTTCTGAGTGTTTCCTTCCTGTATTTTAATGAATTTTTAAAACAGAGTTGAGAGCATACAACATGTAACATACAAGTTCTGCTTTCATTCTAAAGTCATTTTAATTTCCCAACAAAGAGCATCGAGATATTAAGAAAACAATGATTTGAACCAAATAGTCTTTGATAACATCAGGCCAGTAACTTCCTGTTTGTCTAATTTGCCTAAGCTCTAATTTACCACTTTCCTTTCTCATCCTGTTTATTAAACCTTGAATATCCTTGACTCCTTTCTTCCCTACCAAGTATCCTCTTCCTTGACTATGTCTATCTATATTGATTTATTTTGTTTCTCTATTATCTACTAAGTTCAAGAATTCATTTATACAATGTCTTATTTTTTAATTTTTTAATGATCACATGTCTTATCTCACTGTTTGAGGGTAAAGGACATTCATTACACAGTTTTAATTTTTATTTAAAAATATGACTGGTTTATTTATTTATTTATTTTAAAGAATAGTTTATTGATTTTTTTAGAGAGAGGAAGGAAGAGGGAGAGAAAGAAACATCAATGTGAAAGCGAATCATGTATCGGCTGCCCCCTGCAGTCCCCCTGCTGGGGATTGAACCCACAATCTGGGCATGTGCTCTGACTGGGAATCAAACTGGCAACATTTTTGTGCATGGAATGATGTCCAACCAACCGAGCCACACTGATCAGGGTTCATTACACAGTTTTTATACCTGCTCTAGTAAGAAGCAAGCAGCTAGGCACAAAATGGGTGCTGAAGAAATTCCGAGGGTTAATGCCGAGAGTTGTAGCACAGAGTGGCATGGGAACCATTGTTTTTTCTCTGCATAGTGGAACCATCCAGACCTATGCAGAGAAAAAAAAAAAAACTATAGCTGCACCATCTAATATGGTAGCCACTAACCATTTGTGGTTATTGAGCACCTGAAATGTGGCTAGGATGAATGGAGACGTGCTGTAAATATAAAATCCACACTGGATTTTGAAAACTTAGTATATAAAAAAAGAATATAAAGTATCTAAACATTTTAAAAGTTGATTACTTATTGAAATGATATTTTGGGTATATCGAGTTAAATAAAATATATTATTAAAATGAATTTAATCTGTTAACTTTTTACCTTTATTAACATGCTATTAGAAAATTATATATGTGGCTTGATATATGTATATATGACAGCGGTGACCTATATGGCAATAAAATGTAATGTTTGAGGTCATCCTTTCTACAGGGCAGAAATTTATGTTTCTACCAGGTAAAATGAATTTGCATTTCAATTGATAGCAATTATTTGCACTTCTGACAGTTTTCTACAACTTAACGGTTACCTTTATAGAGTTGTAAAATAGCCTAATGGTGGAATGACAAAGGTGCATGTACCTTTATAGAATTAGATAATCCTGGAAGATTCCATTGGAAAATACCCAGCACTCTATTGGGAAGACATTCAAATCTTTTTTTTTTTTTTTAATTTTCACCCAAGGATCTGATCATTGATTTGAGGGGAAGGTAGAAAGAGAGAGAAACATCAATGTGAGAGAATATCAATTGTTTTGGGTCCCGTACTTGGGTACCCTGGAACAACACTCCAACCAATTGAGCCACACTGGCCAAGGTGACATTCAATAATCTTTGCCCCCTTACAAGTTTTTGACAATTTTTCCTAAGAGCATCTTTGTATATTCTTTTGTTACTGTCCTAAGAGATAGTAATAGGATCACTTTTGCTTTTCTAGTTAATATGGGCAAAGTATATTTGCAAAATGTACACTTAAGCCAGAAACCAATGCACTAAGAATTATAAAGTTCCCAATAATAAGGTAAAATGTTGGGAGAAATGCAAGTAGTTTAAGAAAATATAGAATAGCCCAGCTGGTGTGACTCTGTGGTTGAGAGGTTGAGGGTTAATGGGGGGATGAGGACTCATTTGTAATACCTTAACTAATAATAATAAAAAAAATTGAAAAAAAATTAAAAAAAGAAAATATAGAATAGAATCAAACACACTTGGAATAATTAAAAATATCAGGATTAAGTAATTGCATTTGATCATGAGGACTTGCTGTTGATACGATCATAATGGAATGAAAATCAACTTCTTTTTTACTGTTTAAATAGGTGGGTGCAAAACTTGGCTGTTGTTTGACTTGATCTAGTATAACTTTTCATCCTCTATTTTTAATTAATCAAAGTGCTATTTCTTTTAAAGGAAATGAATTCTATCTATAATAATAAAAGCATAATATGCTAATTAGACCAGACAGCCAAACGACCTTCTGGACATCATTCCGGACATCCTTCCGGATGAAGCCATGGCAACAGGGCTGGGGCAGAAGTGGTTCGGGGCAATCAGGCAGGCAGGCAAGCAGTTAGGGGCAATCAGGCAGGCAGGTGAGCACTTAGGGGCAATCAGGCAGGCAGAAGTGATTAGGGGCAATCAGGCAGGCAGGCAGGCAGGCGAGCAGTTAGGAGCCAATGGTTCCAGATTGTGAGAGGGTGCAGGCCGGACTGAGGGACCCCCCCATACACGAATTTTGTGCACCGGGCCTCTAGTTGTTTAAATAAAAAGACTTGGGAGACAGACTTGGAAAAAACCATGGAGTGCTCTTTTTGCCATTCTGTGTCTGTCCACTTTACTATGGAGATTGACAAAAATGAATTGGTGACTGTTTTCTGTGAAATGGAAACCACACCAGTGAAGTGGGTAAAAAAATTGAATTTTTGACATTGTCATTTCTAACACTTTAAAATATATGTAAGAAAGGAAGTTTATTATTATTTTATTATTTATAAAATTTTAAAAAATTGATTTTAGAGAGAGAGGAAGGGAGAGGGAAAAAAGAGAAACACATTGATCTGAGAAACATCAATTGGTTGCATGGATAATGCCCAACCAACTGAGTTACACTGGTCAGGGCAGGGAGTTTATGTTAATTATCAATTTTAACATCTGCCTTAATCCAAAAAGGATTAAAAATGGCTGATGAGGGATTCAAATGATAATTTCTGTTTCAAATATTTTTAAAACATCCAACATTTTTATTTTTTAAAATAAAGGCTATTTTTCCCATTGATTTTCAGAGTGGAAGGAAGGGGAGAGACAGAGAGAGAAATACATGGATGTGAGAGAGACACATCGATTGATTGCCTCCTGCACGCTCCCGGACCAGGGCCAGGAATCAAGCCTGCAACCAAGGTATGTGCCCTTGACCAGAATCAAACCCTCGACCCTTTAGTCTGTGGGAACGATGCTCTATACGCTCAGCCAATCCAGCTAGGGCAATAATTGCTTTTTAAATGATAATTATTAGTATTAACAATCATTATTATTATTGCAGTATTTCACTCTTATACTAAGAAATATGTATTTGTACATCTTTGAAGGAATTTGTATTTACATCCTTTGCCCATGTTTTAATTGGCATATTTGTCTTCTTATTGAATTGCAAGAGTTCTTTACATAGTATTCTGGATACCACCAGTCCCTTATTAGATCAAGGATTTGTAGAAAATACTCTCCTTTTCTGTGGGTTGTCTTTTTACCTTCTTGATAGTAACATTTGCAACACAAAACTTTTTAATTTTGATGAAGTCCAATTTATCTATTTTTTCTTTTGTCACATGTGCTTTTGGTGTCAGATCTGTTGCCTAATTAATTAGCTTTTAAGGCCTTAGAAGAGGCTGAGTAAGCACTTGCAATAATGATGTAACTGTGTGTGTATGTGTTTTTAAAGTAGACTTTATTTTTTAGAGCAGTTTTAGGTTTACAGCAAAACTGAGTGGTATATGAAAAATCTCATATACCTCCTGCTCCCACAATATCAATATGCCCCACCAAAGTGGTCCATTTGTTACAATAAATGAATCTGCATTGACAAATCATTATCACCCAAAGTTTATCCTATCTAATAAAAGAGAAACATGGTAATTGGCGTACGACTGCTACCCTTCCCATTGGCTAATCAGGGCAATATGCAAATTAACTGCCAGCCAAGATGGCAGCCGGCAGCCAGGCAGCTTGAAACTAACATGAGGCTTGCTTGCTTCAGTGATGGAGGACTGCAACGTTCCTCGCCTGCCTTGCAGGCCTCTGAGTCGGCAG